>NC_089317.1:6075410-6190410 GCF_036669915.1 Pocillopora verrucosa
ACAATTCAGGTACCTACTAGAAAATTTGTACTAATTTTGCAACAATAGTTACCCTCATCCATAATTCACAAAGAATAAGATAAGTATAGAACGATAAATACTTAGGAAACATATATGCCTCCGTGCATAAACTTGAAGGAGTAAAAGCTCGTAGGTAAACCATTGGGGCCATAAAATGTATTTGAACAACCAAAAGCGGCACACTGCTTTCCTTTCTTTTTTCGTAGAAAAATTAGCTTTATCGAGATTTCGGCTAAGACCATCCATTTTCCTTAAAAATCGAACAATTTTACTGCCCACGTACGAATTTCATCAAACGCACTCACAGAGATTTAACGCGAGTCAACCCCAGCCTCGTTCTCATGTGTGCGCGGTTTCATTTCCAATATGGCGCTGGGAGCTTTAAAAAGGTCTATTGTTATTGAACATAGAGCACTCACACGGCGCGCGAGCGAAACAAATGCCATACATGTCACTTTTCCAATGGGTCGCTGAGGAACAACAGAAACTTGCAGTAAATCGATGCTTGTACACAATTAATCTTAAGGAAAAAGGTGCTCTCCGAAATTCAATGATTCGTTCTTTTATCAAAGAAGAAAAGAGCAGAATTTATAAATGAACAGAAATTACAACTTACGCGTTTCGAGGTATCGAGGCTAGTGTTAATATATTGAAATTTTACATTGGAGAAAAAGCCAAAATATCACTCACAAGCCATGTTAACGTAACAGAACTTACTCGTTTCGAAATCTCAAATTTTACAACCTAATACTGGCCGAGCTCACCTCAGAGTCTCTGTTTGTCGAAGATTGAGCTTCCCAAAACGTAATCCAAAGGTTTGAGGTTCTATAGCTAACAGGTACTCTTATGTTGTCCTAACGCTCGTTACATGACGAAAAAAGGAAAACATGTTTCTTTAATTTCATTGTTATTCGTAGATAATTCGCTTACTCAAACAGTTCAAACCATCTTACGTTTTTCATTGACAATAATCCTCTATGAAACATCCAGTGATACAGCGATAAAATATTGAAGGCGCTCAACGGGGGCGTGAGGATCAACAAACGTCTTCTCGAAAATCATGTTTGGCAAATGTGCAGAAAGCATAAGTTGTACCAATCTTGACTTTGAATAATTTATAATTCTTATCTGTAGTGTAAATAATTCATTGCCTGCAAGGAAGAATTTTTGTAGCAAACAGCCGACCCGCTTTTAATATCAGCAAGTCCGCTAGCTGACTTGAAGTTAGCTAGTCCGCTAACCTCTGTTTATTATATCAATGTTTTAGTGAACATAGATATTTACTTTGAAAGAAAGACAGAAGGAAGCATCACGAAAAAGCAGTTTTATTTTCGAACAAGCAGATCAAAGTGCACTGAGAATTTAAAGAACTGTGAATTTTTCTGATGTAACCTAGCGTGAAATGAAACCAGGTCAAAGAACAGATGCGTCATGAAAGATCGATGAGAAAAATTAAAACTTGCGTTGTGCTGTTTAAATCACTCGTTGTTAATGCATATCATCAGATCAAAATAGTCGGCCCTGGGCTTTTAAACACTTCAGTAAAATCCTTTGTTTATGGGGTCATGTTGTGGGTCGCACAATACGTGTTTCCGTAGTTAATGGCCCCGCAAACAGATACCATCAAATACAGATGGCGCGCCACAACGATTACTCAAAGTTCCATAATCCCTAATATTACAGGTTGTGCTATAAATGTAGCCCTGTACATTTCTCTTAAGTATTTTTTCGTAAGTATTTCTATCAATTCCCAAAGCGAAATGCAGGTATAGAACAAGAAAAACATATTTTTTCACTGTCCTCTTCAGCTGTTCTTCGCTTAACAATAGCAAGAACTTTGAATAGGAGACTCTCCTTTTTCTGACAATGTCCACAAAAGAATCAAAGAACAATCGTTATTCGAGACGTTTGTCTTATAAACTGGCAGCACACGAACTTCGCAGGTAGTGTGAGGTTTTTGTGCTTTCTCGCCGTGAGGTCTTTAGGACCTCACGAAACAAAATAAAACTCTAGCATTGTTTACTCACGTTTGCTCCGTATTCTAATAATTTGGTTTGGATGATGGTTTTTTTTTTCTATTTAATCAAAGTCTACCACAAAATTTTTCCTCGCAGGCAATCAGTTATTTACACAACAGGAAAAAAAATGTTATACTTTAAATCGATTACTAAAATATTTTGTCTTTTGAAGTAATTGCCCCCTGGCTGGTTCCATCGAATAACTGCAGGGGAAAAAAAACCTAGAAATAGACAGAAAGAAAAATGCTAAAAATAACGACCAGATTTTCTTTTCCTTTCCTTTCCAAGCTTGTGCTGTGACGAAAAAAGGAGTCAAGTTAAATAAATATATATATATATATATATATATATATATATATATATATATATATATAGTATAAATCAAAATTTAAATAAATAATTTTATTGCTCGCATATGTTTCAGGTGGCTGGGTTTTAATAAAAGTAATCATGTTTTTGCAACACCTGCCACGTGCCAGCACGCTTAACGACCATTATCAAATTAACAAAAGTACAAATGATCTTTTTGTGACTATTGTTCAAGAGAGCAAACAGGTCAAAAATATATAACATAAAACAAATAAAAGCCACATACTTTCACGAGCTGGTGCATTCGGTCTCACACCAGTAGCGCTCTTGTTCTACAGTTAAGGAAAATTGGTCTAACTCTTGACCACACGACTATGTTGTTTCTCCCAGTGATTTTCGGTACGCTAGTGATGTTCACGTCAGGTAAGCGGTAGTACATTAGCGACGAATTCATTTGCAGTTAATATGAAGCACTCGTACAGCCGCAAAACAAGTAACAAATGTGTAAATTTCGAATGGGTCGCTGATGAATATCAGAAACTTGCAATAAATCGATGTTGGTGTACAAGAAATCTTCCGGGAAGACACGCTGTCGACGAATCGATGATTCGATCTTCTAGTAACAGGAGAAAAACGACAAATGAAGCATTTTATACTAACAATTCAACTTCTTGACCGAAGCTCAAGCTCCTATTCTTTCCCAACAAAGTTGACAAGAATGTAAATCAGAACACCTCGATCAAAAAAATGTTCGCACAATTTAAACGCTAATCAACAACCGCTTTTTTGAAAATAATATTATCGTAATTTCAAAAGTTGAAAATAATATTTTCGTAACTTCGAAAGTGATGATTGCCTAACTTAAATTTGCAACGACTCTAAAATTCCGCAGCCGGTCGGAATGGTGGGCCGAGATCAAACTGTATTATTTATTATGCTGTAAATTGTAGATCAAACTGCGCTCTGAACCATCTCAGACAATAGTCTTATGTGAAGTGTGAATTTTGCCGACAAAGTCATGCAAGCTTCTGCACATCACGATAGATAACTTTTCAATGTTTTAATGAAATTAAAATAAAAATCATGACGTTTCGACCAAACCTCCGTCATTTTCAAGTGAATGGTAATGAAATTAGATATGAAACACCAAAGGAGTAATCAAAATGTCACTAACAGTCACAACTCGGCAAATATTTTTCAAACAGAGAGATTAAATGCTGGCGGGCGACTCGTATAAAAATTCTCTCTTGGTAATTCATGGGAGTTAAACGGTTTATTGATAATTTTCAAAGAACCGGATTACTTCATTTGTATATATGGCCTTCTGAAATCATTTCAGCCTGATAGGAAACGCGGTTGGTGATCGTAAAGGTGCTTGACTTATGACAAAAGATAGAATACAAGGCATAAAATAAACTTTGTTTTCTACAATTTGTTAGCTTTGGTGGCGAAATTACAATGAAAGTAGTTAAGGAAGCTAAGTAATTTTTAGAGAACCGGATTATTTCGATTTGTTTGAGTGTCTGTTTTGTATTATAAATGACGTTCACAACTAACGTTCGCTTACAAAGACGCGAGTTGTAAGGTCTAATGCAAGTGACACGTGGCTGTTTGACTGCTCATAAATAGGGCGATAAATTTAGAAATGATGTCGAGTTAGTCAGCTGACATATCAAAGTGCTGTCAAAGTATGAAAGCGGGTCGGCGGGTGAAAACTTTAAAGTAAACCTCAGCTTGCGACAGTAAGTTAAAGTAATAACTGAAGATACGAGTCTCCGATTGACTTTGCTTTGCATCTCGCTGCTGCCACTGGCAATTGCTGAAAGACCTGAAACAAGAACTCCCAGATCGACAGGTCTGTATATTAATCTCTGTTTATTGTTTGAATGCTTTAGTGAACATAGAGATTCACTTTGAAAGGAAGAAAGCAGTTTTATTTTCAGTTTGAGTAAGAGAATTAATGTATATTGAAACGTGAACAAATCAAAACCGTAAGGATTTGTCTAATCTATTAAACATTTGAATATCCAAGCTTTAGAAAACTAACAAAATTAATATTCCTTACGAGTTTTAGGAAGTGAACTCTTTTAATTATTCCATTTCATAATGGCGTATTTCCGCGAAACTGACTGTGAAATAATTGCCGGAATGAAGAAAGCACATTTATGTCGATCGCTGCAAAAAATACGACGCTATCTTCTGCTTTTAAAGGAACTTTTAAAAAGCAAAAACATCCGCGGTTTTGAAAATAAACGCCGCCCTGTCTGTTCTGTTAAAAGCCTTCGTTTATGGGGTTATGCTGTGGTTCAGACATAACTTGTTTTCGTAGTTAAATGAACCCACCCAAACAGATACCATTACATAAAGGTGTATTGATAGCCATGTCACATGACTGTAAACACACGAGTCATTTGCATTCGTTCATTGACAACTAACACGCGTAGAGCTCTCTACAAGGGAAATCTGAAACATCAACAGTGCAGCAATGGGAATGGGACGTAATATTTTATATCCAACCCAGATTTTCATCACTTTGGTAGTTTTCAGCTCAGGTCAGTAAGTCGTAATACGTTAGTGATGATTTCATTGCATTGAGTATAAACACTGATACGGTCTCTGGCGACACAGAGACCGCGCGCTTACATTTGAGTGGGTCGCTGAGGATTAACAAAAACTTTTAATAAATCGATATAAGATTTTCTCTCGATCTTTAAAGTCATGTTTTCGTAACTTGAAAATGTATTTACGGCTGTCATCTTCAGCACTTCATCGCTGATCAACTGTAAGCGGCTCGAATTAATGGCACTGTGTTTTGACATTGTTCACTTGAGAGCAATCCATAATCAAGACGTTTGGCAAATAAAGCGGCGGTGTAAGAATTAACATCGCCCGTGGGTCGAACGAAGGTTTGGTACGTACACATAAAATAACAAAATCGTCTCGAAATCTCCAAATTTATAACTTAGTACTGGCCTTGCTCACTGTAGAGTCTTCAGTGGTAAAGCTTCGCAATTCGCAGCGCCTAATCCAAAGATCTGTTGTTCGATGTCTTACAGGCACTCATATTTTTTTTCCATTTTCCCCAGGCTCGTTAGAAGAAATAAAAGAAAAATATATTACTTCAAAGCCATTGTTTTTCGTATACTCATTTTCGATAATTTTCTTTGTTTTTCACTGCCACTGATTGCCAGTAGGCCTTGACAAGGGCGATAAGTTGGATTTGCATTTTGACAGCCATGTGATGACGTAGTAGACTCATGCTGAGCGAAATCTCATGACAGGTTTACGAAAACATTTTGATGTTCCAACAATAGCAGAAACCACAAAGTTCTAAGACTCTATCGTTTGTTGACGTTGAGGCTACAATTATCTTTCTTCGATTAACTGATTATTTTTTAGAGGGATCACTTTAATTTAGTTGAGCTAGTATTTTTTCTTATTACAAATGCGTTTCACAACAAACGTTTGCTAACAAAGACATTGTACAATGCTGACGGCAGATGGCGTGATAAATTTTGACTTGACTTGACGCTATCGTGACCTCCAAAAAATTTGGCCATTAGGCGCACAGAGTTGACAAATTCTTAACCTTAAATCGTAAATAAAGTTAACCGGAATTTTTTTCTATTAACCTTTACGGGAAGAAAATGACCGTCAGCCGTAAAATGGTCAAAAGTTTCAGAGCTAAAGAGAAAAGGAAGTGATCACACTTGGAACAGAATAAATTTGCCTTTCTCCAGACCTCCCGGCAAATAATAATAGTAATTAATAATAATAATAATATTATTAATAATATTATAATAATAATAATAATAATGTCTAATAATAACGTATAACGCTACAAAAATATACATCAACATTCTGAAAGTGAAAGTACAAGTGAAAAAAAATTGCACTTTTTGTCGTCACGCCATAAAAAGGATCGTGAGGCAGAAAGTTTTACGCAATATCAAACCACCACATTCGTTCAAAAACAGCATCTTCTGAGTCGTAGAGATGGATATTCAAAAATTTTGGCTTTACATCAAGTCAATAAGAGAAATGGCTATAAGTCACACCTTGTACTTTTGTACAAACAGTTTCGTAATTTATAGACATGTGGCACTCTATAATTAGGGAGTGTTTAGCCCTTTAATAATGGCTCGTACTAAGAGCGATTCAATATTTGTAGAACATAAATACTGTTGTGACGAACTGATTTTACGGAGTAAATACAACAGCTGCTTGCTAATCAAATGACACAAATTCCAAAAGCGACTATTTATCCCTTTTTTGAGTACCTGGTGAAATTGCTTTGCTAACTTCCGTTTGATATGTGTACGCTCCCTCGACAGGATCTAAAAGTACTGATGGAGGGAACCGGATCCTTGTCAAAATTGACGCAACAGACGTTCAAGTAACGTGCTCGATAGACACAGACGGGCTGCCCCTGAAAAACTTTGCGTGGTTTGAGTGTCCAAATATGGAACAGATGAAAGAGTGCAGAAAGGACCGGGACAAGTATAGAAAAGCTTGGATAAAAAACAGAAAAGTTATCAATCACTATCCTGACGAGTATAAACTCAGTGTAGATAGAACACTGAGTATACTGAAGATATCACCAAAGTATGACGGAACGGTATTCCTTTGCATAGGAGAAATTGAGTACCATGAAGCGCTAGAGAACACCACAATTATTCAAATAATCAAAGGTAGGATTATATTTCCTTTAAAACTCTACTCATCATTATTAAAATAAAGCAAATGTGGGCACTGCCTCCACTCTGAAACAACCACAACAGGGGTGGATCCAGAAAATTAGTTAAAAGGGGCTGAAGCCTGCTTTGATTCATGAAAAGAAAGAATTTTTTTCGGGGAAAATGACTCCCCTGGTACCATTGGAACCTGTCGTTACAAGAATTTTGGTCTCCAACAAGTCTAACTAGGGGATGGGTTTATTTTGACACCGGAATTTCCCCCTGGATTCTTCAATGCACATGAGTTCAAACTTAAGACAACAAAGCACAATGCATCTGTGCGCTGACGTTTCTAGCGACAAAAAAGAAACAATTTAAAATTTTTAAAATTTCAAAAACTGGTGATTTTTATCATTGGTGCTCATGGTAATACAGCTCATCTCATGTATTCAGCTTCTAGATTTTTTTTGTTGTTGTTGCTGTTTTTTTTTTTTTTTTTTGCAATAAATTCTATAAGATTGTAATCAATTACCACCTGGTTAGCATGCGGGTTTCTGACAAGTTCCCCAGACTTTTGAACTGTGTTATACAAATCGAGTTATCATAAAACTCCCATAATTGTTTGTTTTTCTTTCAGAGAAGCCCGTTATTAAGATAAAAAGTCCACAACCGTCCTCGGTGATCGAGGGATCGACTCTGCACTTAAACTGCGTCGCAACGGGTTTTCCTCGTCCCCAGGTGACCTGGGTTCGAATTCGTGACGGGCAGGTGCTTCAAAATCGAACAAACGACGAGGCCACAAGTTTAGTGCGAAATTTCACCAAATGTGACGAAGGAGAATACCGTTGTACAGCTAAAAATCGTCTGGGAAGTGAAAATTATACACTTCAAGTAATTGTCATCGGTGAGTTTTTATTATGTAGATCTGAGATGAAGGGTACTCTCTCTATATATATATTTATACAATTCGTGAGCGGGCGGTATTCTATAAATCTTGCGACCTGATTGGTTCCGAGAGCGGATATTGTTCTTATTATTCGTATTACTCTGTTGAGTCGCTTTGCAGAATATCTCTAGCTTCGTTGCAATTTTTTTTTTTTTATAAATATAACTTGTTTTTTCGGCTGAGCATATTTTAAGCAAAGACTTAGGTCACAACCTTTAGCCTGTAAGTGATTTATTAATTATCTTTTCTCTCTCTATCAAAACACTTATATTTTTACACAAAAATTTATTTCGAAATGAATTTTGTGGTACTAAATGTGATAAATGGAACTGTCCCCCCTTCTCTCTCTTTCCCCTTTTTCTTTCCTCTTCTTTCTCCCTCTTCTCTCTCCTCTCTCCTCTCTTCCTCTTCTCTCTTCTCTCTTCCCCTTCTCTCACCCCCTCCTTTCTCCCCTCTTCTTTCTCCCTCTTCTCTCTTCCCCTTCTCTCACCCCCTTCTCTTTCTCCCTTCTTTCTCCCCCTTTCTTTCTCCCCTCCACCTTTTCTCCCCTTATCTCTCCCATCTTCTCTCTCTCCTCTTCTTTCTGTCTCTTCTCTCTCACCTCTCCTCTGTCCCCCTCTTTTCTCTCCACTTTTCTCTCCTCCTATGTCTTTCCCCCCTCTTCTGTTTATTCTCACTCCCCTCCTCTCTTCTTTCTAACTTCTTTTTCACATTTATGCTCCTAAATGAGATACACCTGTTTTACGATGGTATATGTTAAATCTTCCACGAAGGTAATACTCCAAGCTCAGAGGCACCTGACCCTCCAGATTTGCCTCCCTCAGGTACGTAAACTGTTGATATTGGCCGAAAAACGGTTTGTTTCTTTCTTTGCCTTTTTTCCTTGGGGAAAACAAAACTAAGAGGGCAACAAAAACGAAGGTTTCTCAATTATACATAAACGGTTTGAAGTAGTATGACAGCGTTCCCCTTGCTCTTTTTTGCCGAATTTTGAATTAAGCTTGTTTTCAGAGTTCAGTAAATCTGAGTATGCTATGCATGCGGTGAGGACTTCGTAACGCATTAGATGTTTAAATTGAAAACACCTTTCTTGATTGAAGATAAGAGATCGTAGAAAATGAGTTTTATGCTTCACGCATTTTGCTTGAGCCTGGTTATCACGGTTTGTGAATATAATAAACTGACCGAGAATGATGAAATATTTATTCATAGGTGGATGCAGCAAAGAAGTGGGTTTTGGCACAGCAATAAAGAACCCCATAATACTCTCGTTGATAATTGCTCTGTCTGTGAGTTGCGTTATTCTTTCATTTATGCTGTTAAAGCGTAAATGTAAGGATGCCAAAATTAGACGGAAATTCCGGAACGCATGTGGACGGATGTGCAGATGGAGGAGGACAGTCTCTGTCATTTCAAATACAGAACTTGAGAACAAGGCAGCCCCCTGATTGCGCAGGTTAATGTGTCTAACCCTGGAGTGCTTATAGACAATAAACAATAGGCCTATGTGGCAGGCCTGATCGGTATTCTATTGTACTCATGTAAATTTGCCTAACTAGCCTCAATTTGGAGTTGAGGTTTTATTGGTGCTATGTGACTAAGCTAGATGGGCAAATCCGCGTGAATACCAGAGAATATTGTACATTTTATGCACATTGCTGCATCAGGGATACATTTATCCGTTATACAGATAGAAATTGGGGTTCTTGATGTCAATGTCAAGCCTACACTGATAATTCTGTCGTAAAGGTTTTTTTTATTTAATTAGTTCTTTTCATTTATTTTTTTTTTCATTTGCTTATGTAGTTAGCATTTCTATTTTCATTTTAGTATCAGATTATTTAAACCAAGAGAAACAAACGAAATTTGAATCGCTTTGTTTCGATACGTCTTTTTCTACGCATTTTTTGTAATACATGCATATTTAATACCCTAAAGCAGCATTTTTCGCCGTATGTTTGTAAAAATTATTAAGGCTTTTCACTACAAAATATTTATAGAGCTGATAATTTGACTTAAAGATAATTAAGAATGTGAAAGTTATCTGACTGCCAAATGAATGTGTATTTTGAGAAATCCCTTTGAATTCAATTCCATGAGAGACTAAAGTAAAGATAAAAAAGTGATGTTTAAAAATTGTGTATTTTGAAAAAAAGGATTTGGAAATAAAAATAAGTTATTTTGCTTTTGGGTTGTTTCTTTGACTCTCTGTTCGCTTCCTGAGGCATTTTTGAAAACCTTTCTTGGGAATTTGGATCTCGAGTTTCACGTTAACAATATTTTTGTTAGAGACCAGGAGGACTAGCCAGTTCGAGACTCCTTTTCAAATTAAAGCTCCACGGATGATGATGATAATAATGATAATAGTAATGATAATGATGATATTGATAATAATGATAATAATAATACTAATAACAATACTAATCGAAAATATGAAAGTCATATATTTGAACTGCGGATAAAGGCGTGAATGTCAAAGAGATCTTCGCAATAATGAACACTACTTGAGCAGTAGTGAAAATAAGGCCTGAAAGAAATTCAGGCTTGTACGGGATTTGAACCCATAACCTCTGCGATACCGGTGCGGTGCTCTACCAACTGAGCTAACAAGCCATCTGGGGGCTGGTTATCATGTTGGTTCTAAATAAACTTATGAAGTGGGCACTGCACCGGTATCGCAGAGGCCATGGGTTCAAATCCCGTACAGGGCTGAAATTTTTTTAGGCCTTATTTTCTCTTTCATATTCACGCAATAATAATAATAGTAATAATGCGTTACTTGCATGGTGCATGTGAATATGTTCCAACGCCCCTTACATACACATCCAAACATAAATATAAAACTTATGCCCATGAGATGTACATAAGGATAAAATTCATCAATAGATTCCATGTTTCCTTGCTACTATTCAATACAAGACCATAGATGACGTGAAAATGAGGTATGAACAAAAAAGTGGCAGTCGAGTGAGTCAATAATGTTCTTGCCATATTTGACGACTCCTGTGATCTGTTGCTAAACAGACCCACACTGAACAGAGCCACATTAGCATAGAGTAACTTAGATGACCTGGCACTCTGCTGAGTTAGTTTTGTGTGATAATTGTCGAACAAGTAGAGCTGCCACCACGTGAATGACGTCAGTCCTTATAAGTTCATTGCTATGACCTGTTTTACAAGATTGCTCTAAATTTCTACATGGTTACTTTTTTCCAAGGCTTTTATCGGCACATGGATCGCTTTGCTGTTGTCAAGTAAGCGGAGATTCCAATAACTAGACGGTGCGTGCTCTGTTGGTATTCATTAGTCAGTTCTCGGAAAAGACTGGAACTGCGAATCCATTAAAACTGATACGAATCAATGTCATGATTTTATGGAAGTTCGTCATTTCACGAAGCCAAGAAGCATCAAGAATGAGGTTTATGAGGTTTTACATCCCGTTCTTTATATCTGTCGCGACAGTTCTCGTAACAGGTTAGTTCAGTCATTTAAAAACCTCAATCGAAGAGGAAGCTTCGAACGCATATAAGGGGAATTATAAGGAGCCACGTCGTGTAAATTTTCAGTGAACATGTGGTTTAGCAAAAGGCGGAAGCGACGGCAACACTTATAATTTAGATTTAGCTTCGGTGAGACGTGAATTTTGGAAGCTGTATTTCCTATAACCTTCATGTTCGACTATGAATATAAATAGAAAATAACACGTGGTCAAATCTTCCAGTTGTCGCGTTTCGTTCCTAGCCGCGAGAAACGCCATGACAAAGCCACTGAATACATAAAGTTCGTCGGGTATTTCTTTTCGTTTGTTGGTTTTCTTCTACTTCTAGAGAGTTTAAACGTCTCTGTCTGTCGGTTTTTAATGTTCTAGCCGCCATAATCCGATGAAATTCCGACAAACTAACTCGGATCGAGAATTGCCGTTCATTCATCAACCTGACTGAGTGGCGCAAAAGGCGATTGACGTGTCAGCAGCTGATTGGCGATATCCAACACACCTGAAAAAATGTCGTATTTTCTCACGTGTGTTAACGTTGTTACGGCTTTTCTCAGGGCTGGAAAGCCTTGTAAAGCATAGTAGTTTACATGATAAACGACACAGACAATCTCTAAATAATTAATGGCATAACCGCGTGTTGGGGTTCGGTGAGGATGTCGCTGTAGATGAAAAGTGTTTGACTAAACGTCCATTAAATAAGTGTACTATCATATTTATTTTGCAGCCTGCAAGTGTTGACTTTTCCGACTGAGACCCATTTAAAAGTAAAGTTAGGTGTTCGTCCTTTTCTGGCGCCATTTCCTTTCAAATGTTGATTGCTGGCTTTCAAATTTCTTCCATAATAGCATTAGCATTAGCATATCAGTTGTTATGTTGCTGTTATACTAATGCAATGCTAATGAGGTATAAATACTGAACATGTCCGGCCATTCTGCGCCATGAGAGAGTTAGTTCAACTTTTGAAACATATTCACTAACTGATACTCTGAAGTTATAAATTAAAGTACAGTTCACGGTTCAGATACTTCGATTTATTTGATGACGCTCGTACCTCTAAAATATGACCTTGACTTCCATCAATGAATAATATTTGTATTTGAATGAATGTCTACTTTCGTTCATGGTTGATGAAGCTCTGTGGCGAGATGATTCCAGGAAAACATGGATCTTCTCAGAAAAAAACAAAAAGGAAAATCATCGACCCAAATAGTTACCCTCTAATAGCCTAGAACTAAACTATGCCTTCCCCAAAAATAGTCTGTTTACTCAAACTCTAAGAAATGTCTATGGTAAAGAGGAAATGACCCAGGGAAACTTAATAGTTAGAGGAGAAAAGTTAAGTAAAAAGCAACAACCTTAAATATTGAAGCCTTCTTTTTTTAATTCTGACAAGTTGCCAGCACCATCCAACCGAGACAGCCCAGTGCTACAACGACAGAGGGGTCAAGTTTTCTCTTCGAATGGGACTTTCATCTTCAAGATGAGGACGAAATAGAATTAACAGGGTTCATTTTTGGCCTTTGGGAGAATGGTTATACCACGTTTTATCTTATGACGGTAACCAAGCAGGGAAGAGTGATTTCTAATCCTCAGTTGAGCAAGACACATCCTACTTACGTTGGGCGAGTGACTTGGGTAGGAAACATATCGAAGTCGTATTTGGCCTATAAATTGGTGAACCTGACTTTCTCCGATAGCAACACATACGGATGTCAAATTGACGTGGGAGGTTTCCGACGAACAATTCATTCTAAGATCACCTTACATGTCCAGGTAAGATTCTGATGGCAAACTTGACGCGTATCTGCTTCTATGTACGATTGGACCTTGCCTGGCTAAGCCTTTAAGGCGCAATTATATATACACGACCTCTCACTTGCCCCAAGGAATGACGCCTCATTTTTATGTGGAAAGCTGAGATCAAGTGGCAAAATTATTTTGGGATACCATGCTTGTGGCAGCGGTATTCAGGGCAATTCTTTTGCAATTCAGGGTCAAATTTCCTTTTTTTTTCTTTGACTTTTCATGTTCGTGTTTTAAATGGCGATTTAAAAACTTCAGCGCGAAATTTTTCTGATAAGGAGGTTTTGGAAAGTGCACTCAAAATGTAGGCACAGTATCCCCACGGTTTTAACGCATCTGTCATCAGAAGGTTCATATGTTTTAGAAAAATGTCCGTTAAAGTTCCCATGAAAAGCATCTGAAAAGCATGTAAAAAATACCATCCCCTAAGCATCCTTTTCCACTTGCTTTGAAACTTGTTCTGGAAGCTTACATTGGTGCTCAACATAGTACTCGAGAAGTATGTACTGATTTATGTACATTATTGGTTATGTTACTACTACTATCATATCTAACAGCTCATTCCATTAGCAAAAGATTTTATCCACTCAAAGACGTTCGGGTTGTAAAATTACCTTTTCCGCTCAGCTCACTTTTAATAAAAATTTCGATGTTTGGGTGCTATTAGGTTAATAATAGCTCTGTCAAAGAAGGAGAGAGCTATCATACATATTACGTTCCAAGAGCACGAAAATGGGAACAAAGAGAGTCCGTCGGTTGGTGATTCATGTCGTTTCGTCGTTGCTTTCCCGAGCCGAATTTCTAGGAACTTACCTTAGATCCGTACATCATTAGTTAATGTGCTTTAAAATTTTTGCTTTTGTTCGTTTGTTTTTTCCTGTTTTTTTCTTCTGTAGAGGGCCTTATCAGAATTTCTCATGTGCCTTTTAATTGTCTTTCGTTTTTCCATCTTTTTCATCTTCTTCCGTTATAATGATAGGTTTTAGTATATTAGTTCATTATATTAAGTAACAAAAGGATGCTCCGTTTCTGTTTATTGCATGTCTTCTTGATACACTTTTGGATACTTGATTATCCACGAGAGGTAACAGCACTACTGAAGTGTTGATATTAAACTTGTGGCAACCAAACTGGTCGAAGTTTGCGATAAAGGAATGAAACGAATATAACGCAACTGAAATACTGGACCTAGTAAATAAGCTCAACAAATACTCATATGTCGCGAGATTAATTTAAATTTTCTTTTTTTTCTTTCCCAGGCGATAAATGCATCAAAAACACCTGAAATGAGTGTTTCTTCCATATGGAACCATGCTCCCAATTCTACATCGAGCAAATTTGTTCCATCATTAAAAGCGGGTAAGTTTCTTTATTAACTGTGTGCTTCTTCGTTCTTGGGTATGATTTGGTTTATCAATTAAGTTGGAAATTAAATTGGCCACCATAAAAAGTTTTAGGGCAGAGAAACCGCTTTATGGTAGCCAATTTACATTATCAACTCAGCTGATAAACCAAATGATGTTATAAATTGTTATCGTTTTGGCTCTTGTTCATGTTTTGTTTCATTATTTACCGATTTTTTATCTTTGTTATAACTTTGCATGATGTTGGGAAAATTAGACTAGCGACTTTGTAATCATTCCTTTACGTACTGAACGATTTTCTATAGAGGGAAAGATATATAGTTTCCCTCCGAGGCTAATTAGGATATGGTTTTCTCCCGGGAAGGGGTAGCTACTGTTTTCTGTCTTGTTTCTTTTCTTCAGAAGCGTGAGTTCGATTACATCTGCTTTCCAGGCATTCAAATAATGATGTCATTCAAAATAAAACCGATCAAACCTTAACCGTTAAACTAAAGGACAAAAATTATCTTTCAAATCGGCATTCTAAATATCCACGGTCACACGGAAAAATCGTAGGTTAACTTTAGAAACTCTTTGCGGTGGCCAATTTATATTTATATCTATAGCAAATATTATTAGCATGAAATTAAACTATATTGTGCTAATTGTTTGCCATGCAGGTGTCCTAGAAAATGTAACAGCGGGAAGTGTACCAACTTCGAATTCAAACATCTTGGTATCACATGGTACGCTTTCTTGTATCATCTCTTAATATGCATGATATTTTTAGCGTCAAAGATGTACCTACCGAAAGCTTAATGCAAATACCCAATCGTATTAATTTCCAAAAAATTACGCTTGGTAAACTATTTCAATATGAAGAAATAAAAATACATTATAAACACCCATTGCCACATTTCTGAAACGTCCACTAAGCGCGGAAATTCAGACAATTTCATTTCATTACAGAATTGGCATTAATCACGATCTGATTGGCCAATTTTCCGTTCTCAAAAACAGGTAATCCGTTTTCTCTCGCGTGACGCGTTTCGCACAAACGTGTTCACTGTGCAAACACTGACCTTACATTAATTTTTGGGAATTTTATCCTATTTAGAGTAACTCGATGTTGGAACGAAGCCCCAGTTCTCTCTTCCTTCAAAACAGAAATTTAAAGAAATTGTGTGCATTTATGGCGCAGTTTATTGAAAAATTTTGATTATACGTTCAATTTCGTTTCTGGTTGTATGTATCTGTTTTTTCCAATTTTTTCTATAGGGAGAGCTGGCTCCGCGAAGTCAAAATGGGAAATAGGGGTTGAATACTTAACTTACCTGTCAGTCCTTGCTATTCCACATTTCTTTAGGCTGTGAGTTCCGAGCTCTGAAGGAAAACTGGAGTGAATAGTGAGTACTAGTTAAGACTAGTAGTATGTGAGTACTAGTTAAGATTTTCAACTTTTTCTTTTCGTTACGATTTACCCATTGTGATTTCCATGTTGCCAAGTGCGATGGTTGAAATGATAAGTGTCGTTGTGGTATCCCATGGGATTTATTTACGCTCTAAAATCAGTGGACATAAAAGCTTCATATGCAGGAAATGTAAATGTTTATTGTTCCTTGGTATCTTTAACAAAAAGAGGGCATGGCAATCTTTCGAGTCAAAACTTTTCATAAGTTCTAAACTTCACTTAAAAACTAGAAAAAAGTCTGAAATATCCTAAGTTACTGGAAATATCGCAGACTTACTCTCTTAGGAAAAATCACGATTTCTAACGAGAAAATCACCTATGAAATAAACAAACTCTTCAACTCATTTGTTTGGAATGGAAAGGTGACAAAACCAAAGGAAGTGGAACGAGCAATGACTATGCGGAACTGAGGTGGTCTAAAAATTATTAATTTCAGTCTTTTAGTATGACTTTAAAAGCCACGTGAATCACAAAATACCTAAATACAACCAACCAAGGCAAGTGGAAACTTTTTTTGATCTAGAATGAGAGAGATTTGGTAACAGCTTGCCTTTTACCGGGAATCTTAACACAAAAGACAAGAAAAAATCTTTGAGAACTCGGGAAAATTCATGAAAGAAATTCTACTATTATAGTCAGAAAACAATTTTGAGGGACGCATAACCTCCGAAAGTCAATTTCTAGAACAAATTATTTGCCACAACTCGCTTATTGATGAAGTGCCCTTCCTTCTAAAAGTATAGCACGACCATGGTATTGACAAAGTAAAACATTTCAAAGATGACGAGAACAAATTTCTAACTCTACAAGGCTTCAAAAGTAAATTTAAATCGCAATATAGCCTTATGTACACATTGGAATAATTTCCACGATACAACCTCTGTGGAATGCATGCAGAAAGAATCTCAATAGAAACATCTGCAACAAACATCAAAACTTTTCGAAACGTTAAAAAGGTCTCAAAAACCTTGCCGACTCGTTCGTAAAAAAAATTATCTAGCGAAGTACCGTGCCCCGAACAAAAGTCAGCAGGGAGGGACAGCCGATTGTTGTGCAGGACAAAATCTGGAGTACGGCCTATATGTTAGCCTATAATTGTACAAAAATCACCAAACTTAGAGAATTTCAGTTTCAACTTTTGCACAGAGGGTTACCAACAAATTATTTTCTCGCTGTAAGTAATGTCACTACTGTATGTAATTGTTAGTAGTGCAAGTAATTGTAAGTAGAGTAAGCATTGTTATCTCCGCCAAAGAGGGTGAAAAACAACAACAACAAAAGTAAACGAAGAAGCAAGCCTTTACTTTTACGAATGACTGAGTGTGTGTCAGGATATCACGTTCAGCTAGTTGGTCTTTTCAAAGATCCGTGTTTAATTGAATTGACTGAAGTTTGCTGATGGCTGATGAAATCCATTATTTCCTTCACGATTGCCTCTTTTCCAAACACATTCCAGAAAACCACAATCATATTAGCTCGACGTAACACCTCTATGATTATACATACAGATTATAAAGGAATCATGATGTAGGCTTCATAGTAAATATTTTGCTCTGTTTACAACAATTTTTCCTTTAACACTGATTAAGAAAAAAAAAAGAACTTAAACTTTCAATATATATTGCAATGCAGGTGTTTGACCAACTTAGGATCAGAAACCAACCCATATCCCTGTGCATGTACCAACAACAATAACCAGCTTTGGAAACTCAACAATGACAACACCCTCCGGCCCAAAGATGACAGCAACAAATGCCCCTTTCTAATTGAAACTGGAAATAGTGATCTTTCCTCAAAGATAAGACAACAGATGCCGAGTGAGCCTATGTTGCACACGTTCTTCAAACTCGAGACGAAGAATGGCAGTTTCACCTATGATGGTTGGCAAGGGCAGAATCTCTACTTTGCCTAATTGGGGGTTACACTGGACCGCCATTTCAGGATTGGAGTCCAAGACCATTCGCTTGTGCTCGTCCTAGTCCACCAAATGTGCACTGATGTATCAGTGAGTTCGTTCCAACCTTTGAGTACGGATGGTTTAATTTTTTAGCCAGCTTCAGAGTAAACCAAAGTTGTGCAATAGCATTAGATTTAAAAGAAAATTAAATACAATCTGTTATGCGGATCAAAAAGCATTTTTGCGATTAGAAAGCTGCGTAACTGCTTAACAGAAATAAAGATCATGCGCCAGTGAAGAGCTTATTCATTTTTTGAGATGTAGAATGCGAATAGCTCTTAACAGCAATTCCAGTCACTCTCGGGAAGACATGCTCTGATGTAACAAACAAACTTAGATAACATATGTGAGTTTAAGAGGTTGGGAATCTGGAAAAACAAGGATCCTCCTCTAACTAGGACTAAAATTAATGGGGGCGCTCTTATTTTAATTCATATTTTTAATTTGACCTGCTTCCTCCCCTGTAATGTTAGGGCACATAGATGAAGAGAACATTTTTTTGTATTTTGATGCATGAAAGTTAAATTGGCATCCACATAATCACAAAGCAAGAATGTAAAGCTTTAGCTCAATAGGTTAAAAAAATTAAAATAAGAGAGTTTTACAAACCATGTCTGACTTTTTATCCTGGCTCTGGATATTTATTCAAATAACGTAGTCACTATCAGTCTCGTTCACTCTCACTTTCCACTGAGCTTGTGGAATTCATCACAGGCTTAAACTTTAGGTTTACAGAAAATCTTCGTGTGCATGTGTTTTCAATATATGAAACTGGGACTATGACTACTTCAAGAGACTTTACTACATGCCGTATAGGTACAGGCAGATGTTCTAAAAAAAGTTTGCTGAGCTTTTTCATTAGTACACATATATTTTTCTAAGAATTCTGTTTATCCAGCCTGTGCTGAATTCTAATTTTTCAACCAAATTTTATTATTTTTTTAATAGTTTTATATCTCCAAGTATCATTTAATGTTCTTGTAATTAAAACAATTACATCGAATCTTGTAGATGTATGGCACATTATTTTTTCTCTGATCCTCCCAACATTTTATCATGTGAAGGTACTGGTATCGGCTTTACAAGTATAGTCAAATTAAAGTTTTTTGCAAAACCCATGCATCAAGTTTTTTTTATAAAGTATTGCATCCTTCTTAAAACTAGTTTATCAGAATAAGAATGAGTTACTGGGCACAAGTATGGCTTTCAAGATCAGATAGTTTCCAGGTTTGAAAAAAAGTCACTGCCTATTAAAATCCTTAGTTCCTTTGCCCTGACAGCTCAACCTCATCCAAACATTGCCAACAGGAGTGATTAGCAAATTATTGATACAGACAAGAGGGTCTATCCCTACATACATACTCCTCAATCCTGTTAGCTTATTATGGACATGGCATTTCAAACATGGTTGAAATGCCATGGTTGAAGTTGTGACTAATTATTTTGTAATAGTGTTTATATGTGGAGGAAAATGGTTGGGTTGAAATATTATACAAAGACTTGCTAGTAGATAGTCAGATGAAAACTTTTTACATATCAATATAATGTATTGTTGCGTTTCATGTTAACATGTTGCAACAATTTCACCTCTTAGTAAATTCAATTATCTGCAAACATAAGAAAGTACCATCTAAAACTTTCAACCTATTTAATATAGCCAATAACAACATCAACTCAACTTCTAAACTTAAGAGAAAACTTGATTGATGTTTAAAATTGATTTCTGTGATGTAAAAATGAAATCCAGGTATCTTCTCTAAAAGACACCTACATTACATGCAGTTACAGCAGAGGTTATTAGGAGAATTAAATAACAGAAAAAATCTCAAAAAGACGTCATTTATTTCCAGCCAGAGGACAATCATGAAACATGAAACAAGAAGAGCCAAAAGCGAAAAAGTTTTCAAAAATTACACACGAGTTGAAAATTACTTTTTTTAAAATTTTCTACGCTAAACAGAGGAGGTTGAAACGTTGGGGAATAACGGTAGGGTAAGCAGTCATACCTGGCAACTTCAAGAGAAGATATAAGAGAAGCCCATACGATTCTGGCGTACTGTTTTACTGACTTGTGCTTACTGCACGTATACACCTCGATCCACCAGAATTGTCTTAACGCAAAGTGGTTTACTGTGGTCTCTTTCAATTTTGGCTCATTTTCCCAAACCGAAATTATAAGTCACGCGCTATAGGATATAATTTCAACTGATGATGATAGCATGCACTTCATCTGAAGAAGAAAACACTCCCTATCTTCGAAAATCTGGTCACAACATCAAGAACAACGACGAAAGTCGTAAGCTGTCTGAAGATACCGCTGACTGTGTATAGTTGTGAGAACATCGTCCCCAGGTCCAGACTTCGTCAATTATTCCCCACCTCCCCACCCCCCGAACTGGTCTTTCAATCCATTGAAGAAACGCCGGTGCTCAAGACTTTTATTACAGTTTTTATCCAGTATAACGAAGGGCTGGAAAATAAACTAAGAAGAGCTCCAATCTATATATTAGGACTGTCCTCTATAAATATAGCAGTCCAGCAGTTTTTGGTGAGAAGACACCGAAGAAGACGCTACCTTCAAGATTTTTCGACATTTTATTTACATTTACGAGCCGAAAGCGAACTTGCTTGCCGGCAAAGAAGAACTTGGGTATTTCCGAGACCACACAATTGGCTTCAGCAACTTCTAAATAACCATGCACTGGATCACTGGTGGAAGTAGAACTTGAAAGTTTCTCGCAATACCTTTGAATATATATGCCAGCTCGTTGGACAGGAGCTCCAGCAACAAAACACCAGGATGCGAGGTCCCATTCCAGTGAATCGATTTCAAGTTGGTTCTACGTCTTCAATAAAAACAACAGTTTACTTCGAAATGTACGACAACAGCACATGCTCATGACGCGTACTCTCCAAAGTCCTGTTCCAACTATTGGTAAAATGTCTGATGAGAACCAATCGTTTAAATTGTAATGATGAACATGATGATAAAAATAATGATAGTAGTAAAAATAAAATTGGTAATAATGATAACAGTTGCAATAATAATACTGATAATGACAATGATAATGATAAACTAATGGCAAGCTAAAATTTATTCCATATTAAAATCTTATGCTTAAAATTAGTCAGCGCGTAACTTATATGCAAGCTTTTAAAGGAAGCTCACTGAACACTCCTGATAAAAAAATCGGATGAAAATGGAGGTACTGATGATGATGGTAAGAATGATATTAACAGTTCTGATATTGAAATATCAAGTGAAAAAATTATAGTACCCTTTATTTGGTGTTGGGGTTACAGTTACACATCACGAGTGAGACAAGTTCGCTGATAACCCAAACTTTGACGTTTACATCAACGGAACCTTAGTTATCAAGAAAGTGCTCCCTGTGGATAATGCTAGGGAAAATGTTTATTCGTTAAGGCCGGAAGAACTTTATAGGGACAAGAAATACGAATACGAAATAATAAGAACGCTCAGATTTACTTAGAGACTACCTTGCCGTATAATACAATTTTTAGGGCTTTGTAACATATTAACATTTAGGCAAAGTATAGAAGTTGTTTATTTTGCCGCTCTGTTTTTAACCCTAGGTATCTGAACTCCATCATCTTCACCAACATCAGGTGAGTACGATTTGTTCTTTTTCAATTTTCTCAATGTCAGTTTTGGAGCAAATTTCAAATGAGTTTGTCCAAACTTATTCAGGGTTGCATTGACTTTTATCAGTCTTTTTTTTCGCAAGCAAAATCTTTATTACTGGTATTTTTTTTATCACCGAACTTAGCTCTAATATGCCTATTAGCTGCACCAGTGGAATCAAATTTGCACTGATCGAAGTGATCTGTAACCTGCCTAGTTTAAGGTCTTCTTTCCTTTCACACCCTCATTCACTCCAATTCTCTCCTCGTTTCCTCAATATTTCCTCAGTATTTCAATACACTTCCTCATCCCTACTCCCACCTATATTTAATAGAAAAACGAATTACAGTGGAACCTGCGTTAAACATTCACCAACGGGGAATGACAGCGTGACAGCTTCATACAGGTTGACCGCTATGCCGGTTCCACAGAATACGGGTATTATGAAAAACAATAAAGAGAATGTCATTTTATGCCACAATTGGCCATTTTATGTACCGAAACTACCTCACAAATACAATTGAGTCTATTTGGGCGGTTCCACTTTAATAGACCTTTTAATACAGTTGGAATACAATAGAAAAAGACCGTAGGGACTCAGTAAAGAGTGAACACGACCGCTTGATAGAAGTGAACGCTTTATAAAGATGAGAATTACAGTAATGAAGGAGTAAGAGTTTCGTTACTTTGACTAACCCTTCGACAAATTTAAAAATATGGCTTTCTTTTGCCCTATATAATATAACCTGGCGGCAGGAAGAGAATCAGCATGTACTTTAAGTCCTGATCAAGAGAGTGAAGCCTATTGTAAAAGAGAGGCTGGGCCTGAAAAAATCTTTGAAGGTAAATAAATGAAGAAACGAAGAAATACAACATTGAAAGTGATTATGAATGCTACGACTTTAATCCGTCTTAAGTTATTAACTTAACTCCAATTAATTTAACCTCAATCTATGCTTTCAATGAAAACTTCAATTTTCCATACCAAAGGTTTCATATTTTACAATTATGTATTTATTTGTTTATGTTCTGTTTTTTTCAGGGGGTTCAACTTTCACTGGATTGTAAATTTCTGGATTAGTCATCGGTGCAATCATAGCAATCTTTTGCCGTCTCATTAAAAAAAAATAGGTCCGCAATGCGTACACGTGTCGCACTTATGACATGTAATGGAAGTTAAACTGAAGGGAAAAATATGAGCGATAATAATTCTATTTAGATTAAAATTACCGTAACCTACATTGAAAACTTAATTCTGGACATTGGATGAAGTAACCGTTCGGATATCGCTCAAAGGGGAAGTATGGAGTTACATTTATCTCTTTAGAGATGAACACTTTTCAATATGATGGTCAATAAAAAAAACAATCAGAATTGAAATTCTTATGTATTGTTTTTAGTTACAATTGCACAAATGATACTGGTACTTCTTGCTGTTTGGAACTATAGGGAAAACTTCCTTTTTTAATGAATGAAGAATATTTGTCTAGGGAGACAAAAGAGAAAGATATAATGAATATGTTGTATCCATTAGTAAATAATTATGCTATAATTATACACAGTAAGATGGCACTTTATTTATAGAAAAGGTTTTTTTCATGGGAGGGAGGAACATAAGATGCAGGAATAGGTTACTTACCAGTTGATGATGACAGTAGTGCAGACCAGAATTCTTAGTAAAGTAGAAAGCTGGAACTTCACTGGCAGTCTAAGTTAAAGATAGATCTTTTGAAACTATTAAAAACACCCTTTGTTTAAGAAGTTAGTCTGCTTTTTGAGTCCATCTGTTATATGTATAAAAAAATATTTTTCTTATAATTTACTTAGCCATCTTTCATGCGATAGATCTTCAGCATTGGCATGATCAATGTATATGTTGTGGTTCTTAAAAAATTATCTTTGGTTGAAAGTTTTTCAATTTGATTTAATTTTAATATTTTATTGTTTCATATTAATTACCATAATCTATAACAGAAAAAAAAGGAAAATGAAACTGGTTTTTAAAATTTAAAATCAAAACAACTGCAAGGATAACATACAATAAATTTGACTACTATTTTCATTAGCACTAATAAGTATTTTTATTATGGCTGAGTGCCACAGAAGTAGTATTTCATATTCCTTCCCATGATTGTAGGCATTTGTGTCCTAAAATGTAAATAGTGTTACAATGTACCTTTATTACATGTACAGGAGGTTTTTCGTGATATCAAGAATTATCGAGGGCAAGGTGAGCATTATCAGCCGAAGCCAAAGGCTGAGACCCACAATGCTTACTGATACGTTGCTAGTTGTGGAAATCATAAAGAGCCAAGTTCAATAATTTTTATTATGCATTGATATGTCAAGAAAATACTCAGCAGTACTAAAGGACTTGATACCTCAGTAGTGATAACTTGCTTTTTTCCAAGTGTTCTGGTTTTTTTTGTTTCCTTGAGTACTCTTGAAAACTTGCCTGGCTACTTTTTCTCGACTTGTTCTGTTCTCTACAGGAGCGTTATTCAATGTTCCTCTCTAACAAGACACACATCGAGCCATCACTTTCATGTCCGTTGCCCAGTTCAAGCTAAGTGACTGCACTCACATAGCTTGGTGTTATAGACATGAGAAAATATCCAAATAATATGAGTTATCAGCAGCTCACAGAATAGGAATTTAGACTTAGTATCATAAATAATATATTTTATTTTATGGTATTGCAGATAATATAATATCATATTTTTCATGTTTTTCTTTATGGTGAAATGAATAGTGAAACAATAATTTAATTCACAGTGTCATGAAATGAAGCCCAAACTGCTTTATGGTCTTGAATATATGTTCTCAAAACACCTGCTTGGACATCCAAGTGGGATATATAAATGTATATATGTAATCAATTGCAGTTTTGTCGTCAGTTGTATGAGTTGATATCAACTGCTTGTAACCTTTATCTCTTACTAGTAAATTATACAATGGTCTCCTCTCTGTCTCAATAAGCCAATTTATGTTAAAGTCTCCAACAATAATACTGTTGTCTAGTAAAATAGAAAAAAATCTGAGTCATCCTAGACTTCTCCTCCCAGTTAAAATTCTCTAATTCAGAATCTGAATATCCTTTATCATCAACAAGCTTGCCAAGTATTCTAAGGAGATTATCCAATTTGTTTTAGCTGATGAAAAACTACAAAATAAAGTAGCAGGTCGGAGTTGTCTAATCATTGCAAAGATATCTTTTTTTGGCCTGCTCAAATGAAGGAGGTGAATCACACAGAGCTCTTTAGAATTTGTAGCCTTCATCAAGATGAACTAGTCTTTCCAGTGTACCATCTTGCTTGAAATGACTAGCTGTCAAATTCCTATTGTTTCCCTTGCATTTTATCAAAGCTACTTGTGATTTTCCGAAAAGAATCTTCATGTGCAATTTTTAGTTTTGAAAAAAATATTCTCAATACACATAGCTGCTCTTTCATCTGACTGTCCTAGCTAATTCTGATTTGCAAATATCACTGTAATGAACATCGACTAGTCTATCGTCATTCTCTGGCCTTTTAATGACCGTCAAATATTCCTGGATAAGCTAAATCTTCAGATTATTTATCTCTAAATATACTCAAAAGTACACTTCCTTCCCCTGGCGCTATATCTATATTTGTGCTCGCTCATTGTCTTCAAGAAAGTCAGTAGCAGTTAACATAGTATCAGTTACTACTGCAGGTATTTCTTCAGTCCAATCATTAAGTTGATTTATATCTTCACTACCATTTATTTGCTCGTTAGGTTGTGAAACATCATCAGTTTTACTTTCATTTTGTGACAAGTTTGTGCTTTAGCTTGTTGCCCTGTCTACACTAAAGGAAATTCATTGTTCTCTATAAAGGATACTGTTTGTAGGTAACCAGTTTGCTGCCTGCAAAATTTTATTAGGTTTAACATTCAAAGACGAGGCAGAACGCGTTTATTCTAATCGTCTTTTTAACTGAACTTTGATTGCTCCACTTTCTTTTGCAACCGCAGTAACATGTTGACAGTATTGTTAACATTTGCTGGGACATTTACCACATTTCCTTTTACTTTGAGCTGATTTCCTCTGGGAGCTTGAAGAAGCTTTTGAAAAGCCAACCTAGGTGCCAACATTCTGCACTCTAACTCATTCAAATAAAAAAAAGTTCGGTTTTGCTGGAAGTCATATTCCATTCTTAGCTGCACAGGGTGGTATTTTTTCTTTCTTCATATGTCTATCACAAGACTGACAGATCCACTCAATACCATCAACACTCGTTTTAGTTGGTAAATATTCTCCTGCAGGGTTGGAAAGTCTAAGTTTTTCAGCAGTGATAACACTATGTTTATACCACAACTGGTTACAGCAAGAGCAAACGTACTCTGGACCTCGAGACATTAAAAGGCATGAAATTTTCTGATTTCATCAGTAAGGGTTGAGGTATATACATTTTCCTCATTCCGATATTGACACCGGTTTGCCAATCTCTGTTGTCTATGGCTTGCAGATTCATTTGCAATTTTTTCTTTCTGATATTGACATTGGTTTAACAATCTCTATTCTCTACATTCTGCTGATGAATTCACAATTTTTTCATTCTGGTATTGACGTTTAACAGTCTCTCTTCTCTACATTCCGCTGATTCATTTGCAATTTTTTATCTTTGATACTGAGATTGGGTTGCCAGTCTCTTTTTCTTTATTCAGAAGATACATTTACACGTTTCTTTGTTCTGTTCAGACGCTACTGGGCCAACCTCTTTTCCTGTGATTCCTCACTTTCATTTACCGTTCTTCTTTTCTCATATTCACTTCTAATAATCAATCATTTTTCTTTTTCTTCTGGTGTTTCAGTTAAGACTTTTGCTTCCTTTTTATAGATTGTGTTTGGTTTCTTTTATTTCTGAAAGGCAAATGTTCAATTTTTGGACTCTCCTGAACATTTTGCAAACCAAGTTCATTATCTCTGATAAAGAAACCTTTAATTTCAAAAGGAACAGCCCCTACTTGTAAGCAGGAAATTTGCAAATATGATGCAAGGTTTTCAATTCCTTCAATGGTAAGCAAAGCACATTTTCTAAATGAGTGGGGCATCCCATTCAAATCCTTGGAATGAGGATCAAAAATTTTAAAGCTTTGTTCTGAATTCTTGATCACTGCAACTGTATTAATTCCAATCATTAACAAACAACAATTGTAGTTAAGTTGACAGTTTGAAAACACTTGTGTCAGAGAATTTTGAAGAGACATGTATGGCCCATTATTTGATGTAATGAACAAAATTCCTGTTAATGACTCACTACATTCCTATGTGTATGCTTTATTGTAAATTTAAACAATGCAGGGAACATCAATTAAGAGCAAATAATCATTTGTCTGGACAGAACACCTTACAGAAATACACCAATTATTTTCAATGGTAAGAATATTATTCAAAGTGGAAGAAGTCCACAAATTGATATCTTCTATGTGATGATAAATAATAGCAGTAAGTGACATTGCTTACCAGCATTTTCACGAAAGAGTGCTTCATTTTCTTGACTGTGGTCAGCACATATTGTTCTTGTTGGATCGATGACATCAAATATTGTAGGGCCTGGATTTTCCTCTACATCATTTGCCTGCCTTATAAGCAATGGAATATAGAACAAAATAAAAAACAAAACAAAATAAAATATCTCATCATTCCACATTTTGTGTTGTCCGACAACTTGATTCAGTACAGGTAAGTAAAATGCATTTTAATAGAACATCCTAAGCATTAAACTCCAAAAAAGATCCTTAAAACGTGATAAGATATCCTTTGTTTTCACGAAATTGTCATGAGAGCCAATCTTTGACCGGTATTGTTCAATCGAAATTCCCATAATTACCCTTGCGAAATGGCTTTTGGAATTCCTAGGAATTCCTAGGATTTTCCTAGGAATTCCTAGGAATAAAGGTGTGAATTTTCACGGTAAATTCGGACTGGGAATTCCTAGAGATTCCTAGGAATTCCCAACCATAACAACTCTGGTTCTAAAAACCTAGAAATTCCTAGAAATTCCCAGAAATTCCAAGTTTATAGCCAACAGGACTTGGAATTCCTAGGAATTCCTAGGAATTCCAACTCAGAGAACCAATGACGTTCCCTGAAAAGCTGTAAATCTAAAAAATTCCTAGGAATTTCTGGGAATTTCTGGGAATTTTTGGGAATTTTCAGGAATGTTTAAGAATTACTGGGAATTTTAAGCAAAAATTTGAGGCTAATGATATAAAATAAATACTTTAAATTAAAAAAACCCAGCTAAAATTCAAGTATTCAATGAAATTTATTTAGAAGCTTAATTAAGGCTTACATGTAAAATATTTTTGATTAATTATTAACATCAATGTGTGGTAATATTAGGATGGAATTTGATTTATTTTTCTTTTCTTGAAAACTTCATACGGATTAATCCTCAATTACAGCTATTCATATAAAATAGTTCTAATCAATCATTAAATTTGGTTTGACATAAATTGTGAATAAAATCTGTTGATTCTTTTCCATAAAATACAATATCTTAAGTTATATTTATATAGTTTTATTCGTAGGAGTGAAGGGGCTAATTACAGACAAATAAAATTGATTTTTTTGATTAAAATCTTGTTGTAACTGTAACAATAAATTAGAATGAAGTTATCCTAAACTGCAAACTTAGCTGCTGTTTGTACTGTT
This sequence comes from Pocillopora verrucosa, assembly GCF_036669915.1. Classification (NCBI taxonomy): domain Eukaryota; kingdom Metazoa; phylum Cnidaria; class Anthozoa; order Scleractinia; family Pocilloporidae; genus Pocillopora; species Pocillopora verrucosa. The sequence goes on from NC_089317.1 coordinate 6,103,779, forward strand.
TGTTTTTTTTTTCCTGGGCTCACAATGAGTTGGCCTTGAATGAGGTTGTCAACAAGAACCTTGACCATTTTGTATCTGGATTCCTTGACATCTGAATTTGAAAAAAAATAATAATTATATTAAAATATGTATGTTTAAAGCTCAGACCAGGCTTTTAAGATGGCTATGAGGAAAAGGGCATTCATTGGATTCTCAAATTGAGAAATATCTGTTATATTGAGTGACTTTTATATTGGAGTTAGTACATCTCTTTCATGGACTTTACTAAAAAAGGGCTGAATACATTATTTTGTTTTTACCAAGGAGGGCTTCTTTATGTACTAAGGTTTGTTATGAATCTTGAATGTTCCCAAACGTGACTAGAGGAATCTTGAAACCTTACTGCTAGGTTTATTTCATTGTAAAGCATAAGCTTAAGAAACTGCGGCATGCAATTGACCGATTCGATTCTCAGAATTATTCTAGTTTCAGTTGCGCCGAGCGTTATGTAAGCTTAATTCGACCCGCTACATCTATTCTTTTATAAGATTTTGATCACGTAACGAATATCGCAATTTTTACTCACCACAAACTTTCAAAATCGTAGCTTTACAGATGGCCACTCGACCCTTGTTTGTACCAGTCCATATGTCAACTGTTGTCCCTTCTTTTAACTCCAACTCCAACTCGGCGCCAACGACTTTCTTCTCTTTTACAACACTAACGCTATTCTCGTTTTCCCATTGAACCACAATAAAAGCTATCTTTATAAATGTTATATTAACCAAAACAGTTGAGAAAAGCGATCAACCGATGAAAAGTACATTCAAAGATGAGCGCCAAATGGAGTCTTCTTTGTTTCCGATCACGGGCATGATCACGTGGATCTTTTAGGACTTGTTATTGGCTAGCAAAGTGAATCCGCTGGCTTGCCAATTGCAGTGTTAAGAGAAGCGCCCAGCTTTATTCTGACTTCTCCGACCGGCTCTCTGCTTCTAGAAGATGGATAGCTTGGTGATATAAATAAAGATGTGAGCTCACTCTATGTAGAAATAATCGACAAGAATCGATCGTATTACAAATGCACGATTTGTGGCCGAAATTTGTCGAGGAAACAAAGATTCGAAACTCACTTGAGTTGTGTTAGTGGCAAAGGTGAGAAATAACACAAGCCAATCACAGTTTTGAATGCGACTACAAATCGTCTTTTACCCTCATATTTATAAAAGAAGGATACTACATTCGGAAGTATAAGAGATACATAGATGATCCCAGTGTACCAGTACCTAAATCTACAAAGCTTGACCGTAGCAAGCGTTCAGCAACATGTTCCAACACCGCCATCTCGATTCCTCAGTCAGTCGTTTCCACTGAACTTAAAGCAGTATTGACAACAGAGTAGAGTGCGTCCTACAAAGGAGAAACATTTGTACAAGAGACAGGAGTAGCTATATGCGATTACAGAGGTGCGTTGGAACTCTGGTCCACAAATAGTTATGCACTGCCCGAAGTATAAAACAATTTTATTGATAGCTGACAGACAGAGAAGAACAACAAGTAAACTTAAGAGCTGTTATTATTGAAGTGTGACTAGCACTTTTCATTTTTATATAAAGAAGGACTTGTAATTTGCACCAAAAATAAAAAGATGTAATATTTTTTTGGGAGATCCATTGATTGGGACATTTAAGAAGTTAAGTTATGAAAGGAAACTTGGTTGGTACTTCTCACTACTAACAAGTCTTGTTGACAAATATTTTCAGATCAGAGTTTCAAATAAAGTAAATTGAAGACGTCATATAAAAGGTGTTTTTCCTCAAAGGGAACATTGACTACCTCTGTCTTGTCTGCATGCCAAATGTTTGCAAAGTGTGTGGATGATCCACAAGTATTGGAACTCTTACAAAAATGTTTTGTAAGAATAAAAACAGCAAAACAAATTACAGCAATTAGTCATGAAAATAGAGCATAAAACTGAAAAAAAAGCAGCAACAACAATCATGAAAAAAGAAATTAATTATGTGTTGAATTTGTTTGTCTAAGGCATGAAAGTTCTACTAAAAGTACTGTCAACAAAAAGTCTCTGACAGCGTTTGAGGCAACTGAGCTTGACTGTTCCAAGGTTTTCTAACAAAGGCAACCAGTAATGTAGGTTAGGGAAGTAAGATAACAATGTAATTATTGTTAATTATTGTGGAAGTTGGCAATTTTCATTTAACATAACTGACAGCTGGTTCATGAGAAAATCCATATTAATGTAAAGATTTACTAAAACTTAGTTTGAGTAATAAATTTCATGATCTTTAAGTTATAAACATGTACATGTATGTATATCTCTTGGTAAGTTTTGTATAGCATACCTTTTATTGAGCCAAAGTTTTGAGCCTCTGAAATTACTCTTTTTCTTAAAACCTTCACATTCAAGGTATTGAGAATTTCTTAGAATTTATGTGGACCTCAGGGTATTAAAATTGCCTCAAATTCAATTCCCAGAAATTCCCAAGAGTTCCACACTTCTTAAATTATAGGTAGTTTGTAAAGCTGAGAATTCCTAGGAATTCCTAGGGATTCCAAGTCCTCACAAAACTGGAGTCTTCCTTTCCCAGAAATTCCCAGTAATTCCAAGCTTTTTAAATCAGAGTTAATTTGCATAGTTGGAATTTTTGAGAATTCCTAGGAATTCCTAGGAATTCCCAGAAATTCCCAGAAATTCCCAGAAAACTGGGAATTCAGTTTGCAAGGGTCATTTGCATAATTGGGAATTGTTGAGAATTCCTAGGAATTCCTAGGAACTCCTAGGAATTCCCAGAAAACTGGGAATTCAGTTCGCAAGGGTACTTTCGTCGTTTTGAAATATATGCCTCCGTGAATTCTCAACAGTGCAAGGAGAATGCAACTACAATACAACTTTTTTCACTTCATGGCACTTTCAGGAGGCTTCAGACACTTTCAAACATTTTCAAACTCTTTCAGACACTCAGTGGTGCAACCCGCACCGATGGATCAAGCCGAATGTTGTCTTTTTAGAGCTGGTCAAAGCTCTTTCACAAGCTGCACTTACAACACAAGCCGGGTTTGCGTGTGTTGGATTCACTTGATGGCAAGGAACGTAGCTACGATAACAGAACGAATGGTTTTAATTTCATGATCAGAAAGGTGAATCTTATGTTAGTTTTCATTGTAGTTGTATGGATATTCTTTTTTAATAAATACGTGATCCAAAACCCTGTGTTTTTTTGTGTATAATGTCATTATGTTAAATATTGTTTACGCAATTGTCTTGTCACAGGCGGCCCAAGCTCACGTCTCGAGAAAAAGCCAACGATTAATTCATGAACGCGTCACGCGTTGTTTGACTCGGTGTTAAGTTACGAGAGGAACTGTTGGAAATTTGAACACGTTATAAGGAATAGTATAGGGAACGAAGTATGGTCGATTTACAGCGATAAATATTTCGAAATATGAACATTTTTCTCGTAAAATCAATAAAACTTACTCATACCCTGTGTATCCGTTGTATTTTCTGGCGATTTCTGCCGTTTTAAGCTTGCTTTACCATCACTGTTATTCACGTCATCTACTTTTATTACGTTGGTAAAATCTGTACAGACACACACCAACCAACTCGTGCGCAAAGTAAGAAGACTATATTGAAGGCTTGAAATAATATTGCGATCGATTTTTATCAAAAATGGGAAAGGAATATTCCACAATAGTGCAAATAATCGTGAAGGCGGATCGCAGAAAAGCGATTGCGTGACGCTCGGTAAGCTATAAGATGACATATTATTATATACCAGGCGTAAAAACTCTTCAGATTCTTTGTCTGCATTTTGTACCCATTCTGCAGTCTGCTGTCTGCATTTTGTACTAAAAGGTATCCGTGGCACCAATACAGTTTATTTTTGGTTACATTTATTCGCAAAACACACATAATCTACCACAAAATACCTGCGAGTGAGGTTATTCGACATTTTCGTTCTTTCCCACATTAATATTCTTCTCTCCCTTTGTAAGAATGTAGACATCACTCACAATGTTTCAAGTAATCAACCCACCCTACAAAAAAGTAACTCTTGCATGCATAGTATGCCTATGTTTTGAAATAGGTGTATGCCTTTGGCCAGACTTGAGCGCTCTATTTCAGTATACTAGTCCGACACCCGTAGTATCACTACACTTGATTCCAAGGATCCAGTACCATGCAGGTATCCCAGTTACCCTGCTCACAGGGTCTAGTGATAATTACACGATGCCCATTGTTTGCGTAGAGGCGGGGCTTCGGACTTTGTTTTCACAAGTATACTAACTTAAACGGTCAACTTTGTTATATAAAAAATGGAGGGTTGTTGTTCGTTCAAGTCGCTTATTGGCGGAGTTTGTGGTTATAACACTAAGAGATCGAAAGCGTGACACGGAAATTGTTCCTTTACTTTCATGCACTAAGAATATCGCAAGTCATAAGTCGGCTTTCAAATTTACTGGTCCTGAAGATGAGATCGACCTTATTTTGTGCCAAGCGCACATATGTCGGCCCCTCTGTAGTTTAAGGTTTTAAACGGTAGTTGGGTCTGTTAACAGTGGTTAATAGTACCACTCCCTTCCCTAGCCTACATTACTGGTTGCCTTCGTTAGAAAACCTTGGAACAGTCAAGCTCAGTTGCCTCAAACACCGTCAGAGACTTTTTGTTGACATTATTTTTAGTAGAAATTTCATGCCTTAGACAAACAAATTCAACACCTAATTAATCTTTCTTTTTTCATGATTATTGTTGCTGTTTTTTTTCAGTTTTTTGCTCTGTTTTCGTTACTATAATTGCTGTAATTTGTTTTGCTGTTTTTATTCTTACAAAACATTTTTGTAAGAGATCCAATACTTGTGGATCGTCCACACACTTTGCAAACATTTGGCATGCAGACAAGACAGAGGTAGTCAATGTTCCCTTCGAGAAAAAACACCTTTTAAATGACGTCTTCAATTTACTTTATTTGAAACTCTGATCTAAAAATATTTGTCAACAAGACTTGGTAGTAAGTAAGAAGTAAAAACCAAGTTTCCTTTCATAACTTAATTTCTTAAATGTTCCAATCACTGGATCTCCCAAACAATATTACATCTTTTTATTTTTGGTGCAAAATAAAAGTCCTTTTCTATATACAAACGAAAAGTGCAAATCACACTTCAATAATAACAGCTCTAAATTAGAAGATCCTCGCAGCTAAGAACACTACTGAAACTAGTAGTTGTAAGTAGGACCTGAAAAAAAATTTTCAGGCCCGTACGGGATTTGAACCCATGACCTCTGCGATACCGGTGCAGCGCTCTACCAATTGAGCTAACAAGCCAACTGGGAGCTGGTCAATGAATTGGGTACAAATAAACATCCGAGTGAATGAAGATTTAAGATATATGAAAATTCACATATTTGCACTGCGGTGGAAAGATGAAATTAGAAGATCCTCGCAGCTAAGAACACTACTGAAACTAGTAGTTGTAAGTAGGACCTGAAAAAAAATTTCAGGCCCGTACGGGATTTGAACCCATGACCTCTGCGATACCGGTGCAGCGCTCTACCAATTGAGCTAACAAGCCAACTGGGAGCTGGTCAATGAATTGGGTACAAATAAACATCCGAGTGAATGAAGATTTAAGATATATGAAAATTCACATATTTGCACTGCGGTGGAAAGATGAAATTAGAAGATCCTCGCAGCTAAGAACACTACTGAAACTAGTAGTTGTAAGTAGGACCTGAAAAAAAATTTCAGGCCCGTACGGGATTTGAACCCATGACCTCTGCGATACCGGTGCAGCGCTCTACCAATTGAGCTAACAAGCCAACTGGTCATTTTTTTTTTTTTCAGGTCCTACTTACAACTACTAGTTTCAGTAGTGTTCTTAGCTGCGAGGATCTTCTAATTTCATCTTTCCACCGCAGTGCAAATATGTGAATTTTCATATATCTTAAATCTTCAACAGCTCTAAAGTTTACTTGTTGTTCTTCTCTGTCTGTCGGCTATCAACAAAATTGTTTTATACTTCGGAAAGTGTATAACTGTTTGTGGACCAGAGTTCCAACGCACCTCTGTAATCGCATATAGTTACTTCTGTCTCTTGTACAAATGTTTCTCCTTTGTAGGACGCACTCTACTTTGTTGTCACCACTGCTTTAAGTTTAGTGGAAACGACTGACTGAGGAATCGAGATGGCGGTGTTGGAACATGTTGCTGAACGCTTGCTACGGTCAAGCTTTGTAGATTTAGGTACTGGTATACTGGGATCATTTATGTATCTCTCATACTTCCTAATGTGGTATCCTTCTTTTATAAATATGAGGGTAAAAGACGATTTGTAGTCGCATTCAAAACTGTGATTGGCTTGTGTTATTTCTCACCTTTGCCATGAACCCAACTCAAGCGAGTTTCGAGTCTTTGTTTCCTCGACAAATTTCGGCCACAAATCGTGCATTTGTAATACGATCGATTCTTGTCGATTATTTCTTCATAGAGTGAGCTCACATCATTATTTATATCACCAAGGTATCCATCGTCTAGAAGCAGAAAACTGGTCGGAGAAGTCAGAATAAAGTTGTGCGCTTCTCCAAACACTGCAGTCGCCAAGCCAGCGGATTCACTTTGCTAGCCAATGACAAGTCCTAAAAGATCCACGTGATCATGCCCGTGATCGGAAACAAAGAAGACTCCATTTGGTGCTCATCTTTGAATGTACTTTTCATCGGTTGATCGCTTTTCTCAACTGTTTTGCTTAATATAACATTTCTAAAGATAGCTTTTATTGTGGTTCAATGGGAAAACGAGAATAGCGTGAGTGTTGTAAAAGAACAGAAAGTCGATGGCGCCGTGGAGTTAAAAGAAGGGACAACAGTTGACATATTGACTGGTACAAACAAGGGTCTAGTGGCCATCTGTAAAGCTACGATTTTGAAAGTTTGTGGTGAGTAAACATTGCGATATTCGTTACGTGATCAAAATCTTATAAAAGAATAGTTGTAACGGGTTGAATTAAGCTTACATAACGCTCGGCGCAACTGAAACTACAATGATTTTGGGAATCGAATCGGTTACTTGCATGCCGCAGTTTCTTAAGCTTATGCTTTACAAGGAAATAAATCTATCAGTAAGGTTTCAAGATTCCTTTAGTCACGTATGGGAACATTCAAGATTCATAATAGGAACTGTTATTAAACAAAACTTATTACATAAAGAAGCCCTCCTTGGTAAAAACAAAATAATGTATTCAGCCCTTTTTTGAGTAAAATCTACGGGAGAGATGTACTAACTCCAATATAAAAGTCACTCAGTGTAACAGAGATTTCTTAATTTGAGAATACAATACAGGCCTGGTCTGAGCTTTAAATATATATATTTATATATATAAATATTATGAGAGGAAAAAAGGACGTAACTACATTTCCCGACAAGCCTGTTTCGTGAATCGCTTCACTCTTCAGGGGTTTAAACCCCTGAAGAGTGAAGCGATTCACGAAACAGGCTTGTCGGGAAATGTAGTTACGTCCTTTTTTCCTCTCATAATATTTATTCTGCTCTGCTTCAACGTATTGAGCACTGTTCCACGCGAAAATCGACCTGCAGACTTCCTATTTATATATATTTATATATATATATATATATTTCAAATTCAGATGTCATGGAATCCAGATACAAAATGGTCAAGCTTCTTGTAGTGCATTGTAAACTGAGCAATACTCGCAGTCAACTGAACATTTGAATAAGATGCCACAGTGAAGAAAGATATCGAACGTTTGACAACAAGATGGTGTTCGACAGGGTTGGTGGTTTCATCGGACATTATCATTTATACAGACCTAAATACGACGAACGACAAGAGAATCACACTAAAATTGTCTCTGGATCGGTCTTCTGCAGCAAATGAGGTCAGAGCATTTGGAAACATGTTTCTACGTACATTTGTCGGCCTCATATGGCTAAAACATATTAAAATATGTGTGACGCGCGACTGGAATGTTGAACGCAAAAGGTCAAATAACTTCATTTTAACGGACTTTGAAAATTTTTTGTATCGTTCTCAATCATTTGCCCAAACAAATTTTTATTGTTATATTGAGAAAATCTTTTCGAAATTCAACCACCAAAAGCTTAATTCATTTGAAGGTTTAGCACATAGTGAAAATTAATTTTATTCACGAAGTATTTTTACTGAAGAGAAATGCATGCTTTCGAAATTAAATTATTTTAAACGCAAAGAAGAGACGAGATAGTGATTCGTTTTTGCATGCGAAGCCCTCAAACTCGTGCAATAATTTGCTGCTAAAAAAGACGATTTTAACGAAATTTTGTTATTTGTATTTTTCTCTTAAATAAAAAGATATTTTGCCAAAAAAAGTATCCAGTGATTTAAGTTATAGCCTAGCCTATCTAACATTAAAATTAGAAAGAAATCGAATTTTCCACCCTTGCCGCGATATGTCAAATTTTTACAGACAAGCATTCTTAATAAGCTCTTCCTTAAGCTGACTGTCTCTCCAGTATTGAAATATGAAACTGTCTACACGGGAATGACGTTATATTTGATAAGAAATTTTCCAGTTAAGTGAAGTTAACGTTAACAAAGTAAATCTGTTGTTAACATGCACGCTGAAGCTTTTATGGTTTGTTTAAGAAAAAACTAATAATGTCGATCAACAAGTAGCGTAAAATAAGAGCGACCCTCAATAAATGAAACAAAAAAAATTTTTGCAGATCGTTAAAGGACCCGATGAGAATAATTTTTCTCGTTTCTTTCCTTTTTTTTTTTTTTTTTTTCATTTTTACAAAATGTCAGGACGAAACGATGGGGACCTTCCCTACTTTGCGAAGCAGTTACAACTTAGCTTACTGTGCACATTCCGCGCGAGTATGATTTTCCAACAGATGTTTGCTTTCAAAAACAACAATTTTGAGGCTAATAAAAGGCGGACTTTAATCTGTTTTAATTCAGAGATTTCTAAAAGTATAGTAATTTCATTTGACGGTTAAAATCTTTCAAATCAGCGCTCGATTAAGCGCAATTTTTATTTGAAAACGGCTAATTTCACGCCTCTTTTTTTTTTTTTTTTTTTCACTACTTTGATCAAAGTCTGTCACAAAATTCTTCCTCGCATGCTATCAATTATGTACACGACAAGAACAAATTTTGTAATTCTTTAAATCGATTTCGTAAGCATTATAGATTATTAAACTACTTTGTCTTTTGAAGTAATTACCCCCTCGGCTGATTCCACCGAATAACAGCAAGAAAAAAAATTCCTAAATAGACAGAAAGTAAAAAGATAAAATTGAGGACAAGATTTTCTTTTCTTTTACTTTCCACGCTTGTGCTGTGACGAAAGAAAAGCAGTATTTCGTCCAAAAATCATCCAATTGTCTACAGGTGGCTGGGTTTTAAAAAAGTAATTTTTTCTTTTTTTTTTAACACACGCCGTGCTCACACGTCGAGCGACCAGTTAATTTCCCATTTGCCACCGTGTGGGCGTACAAATGATCTTTTTGTGACTATTGGTCAAGAGAGCAAGCATGTAATTATATCATCACATGGCTATAAAAGCCGCACTTTCATGAGCCTGTGCAATCGGTCTCACACCAGTAGCGCTTTAGTTCTACAGTTAAAGAAAATTGGTTTAACTCTCGACTGCACGACTATGTTGTTTCTCCTAGTGATTTTCTGTAAGCTGGTGGTTTTAACCTCAGGTAAGCGATAGTACATTAGCACAATTCTCTCTTGGTAATTCATGGAGTTAAATGGTTAACTGATAATTTTTAAAGAACCAGATTACCTCGATTTGTTTGAGTGTTTCTTTCGTATTACAAATGAATTCACAACGAACGTTCGTTTACAAAAGGGTGCGAGTTATAATTCTGCTTTGGAACTTGCCGTTGAGACCGGCAATTCTTGAAACATGAACTCTCAGCTCGACAAGTCTGTATCTTGATCTCAACTGAGAAAAAGCGAAAATGTAATTTACAACTAATGTTGGCGTAATATAACCTACTCGTTTCGAAATATCAAACTTTACAACCTAATACTGGCCGAGCTCACTTTAGAGTCTCTGTGATTGAGCTTTGCAATGCGTAATCCGAAGGTCTGAGATTCGATGAGGTCTGAGATCTTATTCGTAGATAATTCGCTTGCCTATTCAGTTCGAACAATCTTATGTTTTTCATTGTCAATAACCATCTATGAAAACATCCAGTGATATAGCGATGAAATATTGAAGGCGCTTTACGAGTCTGTAAATTTTCCATTTTATAAATGGTTTGTAAATTACGATGTTTATTTTGATAACATTGACAGTACTTAACACTTCAACACCACTAAGACTCTATTTGTTTCCTTTGGATGGGCGGTTTATGTTATAAACCACAAAAGCAATACAGAGATTTGAATTTCACGCCTCTTATCCGAAATGTCTGAATTCATTTATCGAAACGAGCATATCTGAATGGTTAAACTAAACGCAAATTAATAAACTTGAATGTCATCTTCAAAACGAGAAAAGATTTCTTTTTATCTATCCTTTCGATGCGACAAAGCAGATTTCATTTAACGACGTGTACCTGTTCTTCATATCAATTAATTCAATGATGTAATTTCCTTTGTCTAAGCGATCATTTATTACGAGCATTTCTAGAATATTGGCATTCTTTTGTGTTTTCTAAAAATATCTTTCCCCTCGACTTCGCCATTAATTTTGTTCCAGCCAGCAGCTAATTTAATTTTTTCTGTATCAAGAAGACACTTGGAAGGGTCAACTTTAAAACCTTAACCTCTTTGATGAGGAATCTCACAAACCTTAACAGATGTGAAAATAAATGGCCTTCTGATATCATTTCAGCCTGATAGGAAATTTGGTTGGTAATCGTAAAGGTGCTTGACCTATGACAAAAGATAGAATACAAGGCATAAAATAAACTTTGTTTTCGACAATCTGTTAGCTTTGGTGGCGAAGTTACAATGAAACTAGTTAAGGAAGCTAAGTAATTTTTAGAGAACCGGATTATTTCGATTTGTTTGAGTGTTTCTTTTGTATTACAAATGACTTTCACAACTAAAGTTCGCCTACAAAGATGTGCGAGGTTTAAGGTCTAATAAGTGACACGTGGCTGTTTGACTGCTCATAAATAGCGCGATAAATTTAGAAATGATATCGAGTTCGTCAGCTGACATATCAAAATGCTGTCAAAGTATGAAAGCGGGTCGGCTGGAGAAAACGTTAAAGTAAACCTCAGCTTGCGACAGTAGGTCATAATAATAATTGAAGATATGAGTCTGCGATTGACCTTGTTTTGCCTCTCGCTGTTGCGACTTGCAATTGCTCAAAGACCTGAAACAAGAAATCCCACATGGACAGGTCTGTATATTAATCTCTGTTTCGTGTTTGATTGTTTTAGTGAAAATAGAGATTCACTTTCAAAGGAAGAAAGAAGAAAGCACTTCAACAAAGCAGTTTTATTTTCAGCTTGAGTAAGCGGATTAACGTGAACAAAACAAAACCGTAAGGATTTGTTTGATCGCTATTAAACATTTGAATATCTAAGCTTTAGGAATCAAACAAAATTAATATTCCTTACGAGTTTTAGGAAGTCAACTCTTTTTATTATCCCACTTCATAATGGCGTATTTCCGCCAAACTGACTATGAAATAAGCGCCGGAATGAAGAAAGCACATTTATGTCAATAGCTGCCAAAAATACAACGCTATCCTCTGCTTTGAAAGGAATATTTAAAAAACAAAAACATTCGCAGTTATGAAAATAAATGCCGCCTTGTCTGTTCTTGGGCTTCTTCCTTTTACGAGAAAAGAAAAAAACTGTAAATTTTGGCTGACGTACCCTCAGTGGGAAATGAAACCACTAAAAAGAACGGATGTGTCATGAAAGATTAATGAGAAAAGATAAAACTTGTGTTGTGCTGTTTAAATCACCCGTTTTTTATGCATATCATCAGATCAAAGTATTCCGCTTGGCAAAAATAAACTCTTCAGTAAAAGCCTTTGTTTATGGGGTCATGTTGTGAGTCACACATAACTTGTTTTCGTAGTTAAATGAACCCACCCAAACAGATACCATTAAATAAAAGTGTCTTGAGTGAGCGACGCAACGCTCCTATACTTTTATCTTAGGCAATTACCCGCTTGGCTGACTCCACCGAATAACGGCAAGAAAGAAAGAAGGCAAATAGCCAGAAAGAAAAATACTAAAATGCAATTGTGAAGGACGGACAAGATTTTCTTTCCTTTCCTTTCCACACACGTGCTCTGACGAAAATAGCAGAATTTGGCGATCAAATCAAAATATCAACAAATCATGTCATTTCACCTGTTTCCATGTGGCCGGCTTTTAAAAAATAATTAATGTTTTGACAAAAGGCACACTTGCAAAGCAAGCGACAAATATCCAATTCATCACATTAGACACTGTGGTCGTGCAAATGATCTTACTGTCAATTCGCTTAAATATTTATTATGAATTCGACACTAATCACATGTTATGTTGCAACCGCTTAAATCTATTCTTTCAAATTTCCCACAACTCTAAAATTTCAAAGAAAAGCTTGCATGACTATGTTTACAAAATTCAACCTTCAGATAACACGTTTGGCTAATTAGAGATGGTACAGAGCCCAGTTTAATCTACAATTTTACCTACCTGTGACATAAGGAAGAATCAAAAGTGAAAAGGCATTTTTTGTTTTCCTAAATAAGTTGGTTTTAGTGGCGAAGTAATTTTCATACAAAGAATCTGGGCCCAATTTGAGCCCTCATATATTTATTCGATCTATTAAGGGCACTCATATACATTTTTGTTTCATTTTCCTTACGCTCGTCAAAAGAAATAAAAGAAAACATATTTATTCTAAATCTTTGTTATTCGTATACTAAGTTTCGACTCATTTCGATAATTTTCTTTGTTTTTCATTGCCATCGATTGCCATTAAGCCTCGAGCAGGGTGATGACTTGTATTTGCATTTTGACAATCATGTGATAACGTAGTAGACTCATGCTGAGCTGTCATATTATCACATGACTGTGAACACTCGAGTCTGTTGCATTCGTTCATTTACGACAAACACGCATAGAGCTCTTTACAAGGGAAATTTGAAATATCAACAGTGCAGTATGGGAATGGGACATAATGTTTTATATCTATCCGGGATTTTCATCACTTTGGTAGTTTTCAGCTCAGGTCAGTAAGTCGTAATACATTAGTAATGATTTCATTGCATTGAATATGTACACTGGTACGGTCGCTGGCGAAACAGATACCGCGCGCTTACATTTTGAATAGGTCGCTGAGGATTAACAAAAACTTGTAGTAAATCGATATAAGATTTTCTCTCGATCTTTAAAGTCATATTTTCGTACCTTGAAAATGTATTTACGGCTGTCATCTTCAGCACTTTATTGGTGAACAATTGTAGGGGGCTCGAATTAATGGCTCTGTGTTTTGACATTGTTCACATGCCTGGTCCACATGAGAGCAATCCATATTGGAGACGTTTGGCGAATATAGCGGCGGTGTAAGAATTAACATCACCCGCGGGTCGAATGAAGTTTTGGTACGTACACATAAAATAACAAAATCGTCTCGAAATCTCCAAATTTATAACCTAGTACTGGTCTTGCTCACTGTAGAGGGCGATGAGTTGTATTTGCATTCTGACAGCCATGTGATGACGTAGTAGACTCTAGCTGAGCGAAATTTCACGACAGGTTATCGAACACGTTTTGATGTTCTAACAATAGCAGAAAACCACAAATTTCTAAGACTCTATTGTTTCCTGACGTTGACAAGAAAGTTTTGGCTACAATGAAGTTTCCTTTTACTTCTCCGCTGTACCGTTAGGTTTAAACATACGACGTCTTCTTATTGAGATAGAAAGACCGGGTTGCCTCTTCGAGACAAAAGTTGGACAAAAATGTAGTTAACCCTGACTCATTTTTACCGATATTGGGCAGGTAATGTAATCTTAAGGAGAATTGAGACATTAAGCACGCGTTTCCAGATGGCCGGTTCTCAACAGACGCTTTTAATTGAAATTTGTCGCGACTTCGAAAACAATGTGCTTAAACTTGTTGACTACGCACGATGATTTGAGGCTACAATTATCTTCCGTCGCTTAGTTAATTTTTTAGAGGGACCACTTTTAGTTCAGTTGAGCTTGTATTCTTCCGTATTACAAATGCGTTTCCCAACAAATATTTACCAACAAAGACATTTCAATTGAACAATTCTGACTGCGGATGGCGTGATAAATTTAGACTTGACGTGAGACTATCATGAATTCAGCGATGTATACACGGCCGGTTATTTACGCGAGGTCTAACCCAAACTGCGGTTTTATGCAATCAGAATGCAAAGACTCAAAATAAAAGACTCCTAGTACTCTCAAATTATACTCGAACAAAGCCAAAGAGTGTATAACTATTGTCTGCAAAACCTACTGAGAGCAATTCAAGAGTAAAACTATTTGTAGAAGATAAATACGATTGCGACGAACTGATTTCATAAAAGGAGTCTCCGTCATTACCATTTAAAGCAACATTTGCTGGCTAATCAAATAACACAAATTCCACAAGCGATTCGCGATGGGATGGGGAGGGGGGGGGAGGATCAGAGGATGTTTTGGGGGTAATAACATGGCTTTCAGGGGTGTTGTGACATAACCAAATTTCTCCCCCCCCCCATCCAACCCCCAACCCCGTCTCCTGCGTTATAAATGACCACTCCCATAGGAATCACATGAGTGCCCGGTAAAATTGCTAACTTCCTTTTTTATCTCTACACTCCCTCGACAGGATCAGATATCAATAATGCAGAGAACAAGATCGTTGTTGAAAATAATGCAAAGGACGTAGGGATACATTGCGTGATAAACAGAGATGATCTTCCCCAGTCGGACAGCGAGTCAAAGGGTTTATATATGTGTCCCACAATGAGGCAATGCAGGAATGAAAGCCGGGACAGATTCATAATTGCACGGATTGAAAACAACACGATATTGAATTACTACCCGAAGGAATATAAAGTTAGCATGAATGGAACATTGACTGTACGAAAGATGTCATCAAAGTATGACGGAATGGTGGTCTGGTGCATATTAATGGTTCCGTTAATTGGAGCGGGAGAAAACACAACTGTCATTCAAATAGCTAAAGGTACGACTTTGTCTGTCGAAAAACAAAGCATTTATCGTGGAAATTACTTTTCGACTACTACCTCCCTTTCTTCCCCTTCATTCGCTTATGCACGTAGGAGACAGATAAATAGAACGCAGGAAAGGAAAAAAAAACATCACCGTTTTTAATCAATATATAATTAGGCTTACAAAACTTTGTTCTCCTCTTTTTCAGAGAGGCCCAAATTGAATATAAATAGCCCACAACTGTTCGCGGTGGTCCAAGGAATGACTCTACATTTAGACTTCGATGCAACTGGTTATCCTTCTCCCCGGGTAATCTGGTTTCGTGACGAGCAAGTTCTTCAAAACAGATCAATTGAAGAAAGCACAAGTTTGGTGCTAAGAAACGTCACTAAAAACGATGAAGGAAAATACAATTGCACGGCTACAAATCTTCTAGGAAGTGATAGTTATGAGGTGCAAGTAAATGTCATCGGTGAGTTTTAATTCTTTGACCTTGAAATGGCACAAAACTAATTTTTAATACAAGCAAGCGAGTTTCCAACTCTTTGCTTCTTGAACTTACTTCAATTAAATTAACGGTAATCGAAAACCAAACAAACTTCCTCAAGAATTGACCAAAAAAACCAACAACAAAAAATAAATAAATAAATATATATATATATATATATATATATATAACTGCAGTATTACTGTATTATATATATATATATATATATATATATATATATATAGGAAGTCTGCAAGTCGATTTTCGCGTGGAACAGTGCTCAATACGTTGAAGCAGAGCAGAATAAATATTATGAGAGGAAAAAAGGACGCGACTACATTTCCCTGAAATGTAGTCGCGTCCTTTTTTCTTCTCATAATATTTATATATATATATATATATATATATATATATATATATATAGGAAGTCTGCAAGTCGATTTTCGCGTGGAGCAGTGCTCAATACGTTGAAGCAGAGCAGAATAAATATTATGAGAGGAAAAAAGGACGCAACTACATTTCCCGACAAGCCTGTTTCGTGAATCGCTTCACTCTCTCGATTAATATATAACAAATAATAACGTTATATATATATATATATATATATATAACAAATAACATAAACTCAAAACGTAAACGTATATCACGAAAAATTTGTTTCCATTGTTGAAAACATGATGAGTTTTTATCATCTGTACTCATGGTAGAACCGTACTATTCATCTTATGTAGTCAGCCTTAATGAGTCCGCTTCACCGTCGTCCGATTTTGAAACAAATCTAGGATTACAGATCAAATCGCCGCCACTCGGTCCTATGGTCATTTTAATTTGATCTTCTTGTTTTGTGTGCATTTATTTTGCAGAATTTCAAAATTCAACGTTGCCGACACCAATAGGTATTTACTAAATTTAATTTTCGATTTTTTTTTTCATTTGTTTGACATTTTTTTGGTCCTGCGTTTGTCTTCATTGTGAGCGTTTCTGCTTTTCTATATTTTTTTTGTTTTGTTTTTTATTGTGTTTTGTTTTTCCTTTTTCTGTATTTATTCACTTTGTTTTGTTTCTTCTAACTTTAAGTTTTTTGTTTTTTTGCGTTTTTGTTTTGTTTTTTTTGCTTTTTTTGTCTTGTTTAGTTTTGGACCAATTCTAGTCCCTGCATCGTCATTTTTTCGTTACCATGGGGATGACTCATTATTACACTTGATATATTCAATTTTTGATTAATAATTAATTTTCATACTTAATTATAATACTTAATCAATTTTGTGTTTTGCAGATAAACAGGGAGGTCGAGGAAGTGATCCCTACGAAGTGATAACTTACGTGTTTTTATCACTCCTGATCCTTGCAGGGGGGTATATATTTCATTTAAGGAGGCGTGACAGACGCCGGAACCAAGGAAGTGCTACGCTTGAAGTATAAATTTCACGAGCCAAGCGATAATGTAATTTTTGTAAAAAAAAAGTTTAAAGAACCAAAACAAAACCAGGGGTGTCAAAAAAAATGAAAAGTTAAAGAAGAACGCATAGAAAATGTGAAATGTTTTGCAAGTTTTGTCTATTGTGATGGCAGAACTTTTTCATTCGTGATTAACAATAGACAAAGCCAATAATATTAATTAAATGCCTGTAAATATCGCAAAAATTAGAACCAATTTTAACGTTTGTAAAAATTCACTTTGGAGTATAGAAGGAAAGGGTTGATAAATTAAAATCAGGAATTTACACTCTCATTGTAAACAGACAAAGAAACTGGAAAAAGGAATCCAAATCCGCATATTTCTGCGCTCTCATTTCTCAGTGCTCAGGAAGGGGTGGGAGGCAGACTGTTGTTACAGTTTCGCATTCGCATGACAAAAATATAAAGAAACGCTTAGGCCCGGCGCAAAAAAATGACATGAAAATAGTCATTCGAAAAAAACGGCTAATAATAATGTTATGATCCAGTGAAAATTCCTATAATCAGCAGCATTTTCTGACACAACAAACTCCCACCCCTCCCTGCGTACTTGTAGTTCGTCCTCGACCCCTTCCTCAGTAACAACAATCTGCCTCCCACTCCTTCCTGAGTACTGAGTACTGATAGACTCCATCCCATCCCTCCCTAAGTATTAATAGTCTGCCTTTTTAGTCTGCTCTTAAAACCGCAAGATCAGTTGGGGGTCAACGCCACAAGCCTGTTTCTCTAGTTCTCTTATGACAGACAAGATACAAATAAGCGCTCTCTAAAAGCGAAATTTGGTTTCAACTCTCAACCGCACAGCTATGGGTCACTCCAATTTATTTCTCTCTGTGATTTTTATTACTCTAGTGGCGTTCAGCTCAGGTAAGCAGCAATACATTAGTAATGACTGGATGTTATTTTCATAGAGCACTCCTACGGCCGCAAGCGAAACAAATGCCTTACATGCACTTTTCTAATGGGTCACTGAGGACCAACAGAAACTTGCTGTAAATTGATGCCTGTATACGAGAAATCTTAAGGAAAGAGGTGGTGTCCGAAACTCGATGATTCGTTTTTTCGAAGAAAAGAGGAGAATTCATAGCTGGACAAAAGTTATAACTTACGCGTTTCGAGATATCGAGGCCAGTGTTAAAATGTTGAAGTTTTACTTTGGAGAACAAGCGAAAATGTAACTAAAGGAGCTTTACGAGTCCACAAACTTCCTTTCATTGATGAAAAATCGCAAGCGTAGGAAATAAGATGGTAGCAAGATGTTACTTTCAGTTTTGGGGTCATTGCAAGTATTGACCGTAGAAAACGTTCGTGTAGGCGGTTTATGTTATAAACCACCAAAACTATTCAAAGACTTCTATTCCACGCCTCTTATCCGAATTATCTGAATTAATTCATTGAAACGAGCATATCTGAATTGCATAACTTAACGCAGATAATAAACTCGAATGTTGTCTTAATAGTTTGAAAAAAAAAATGTTTTCTGTCCTTTTAATGCGACCAGAAAGCGACGTGGATTACTTGTTCTTCATATCAAACAATTCAAAAACGAAGCATAAGACAGTTAAAGCAATCTCCAAAAAAGCTCTAAGGGATTATAACTCTTGATTGGTCGTAAGTATTCCTACAAGTGATATTTTTTTCCCGCTTTGAATTGCTGCGAGATAAGCGCTGGACTGAATCAAATTGATTTGGCTCGAAGACTATTTTCTTCATGAATTGCCACAAGCTGCAAGATTATGCTTTTAGGGTTAATTGACGCAAGCAAATTCTGCAACCAAAACAACCATATTCGTTCCCACTTCCCGACAGGCTTTGGGAGCCTGGACACGAGGTTATCCTAAACTTCCTCTGATAATTATAAAGTTTTTTTGTCCCTCGAAAAATTAAGATAATGATAGCAAACTATTATTATCAGGATTTATTATGCTTTGGCTATTCTTTGGACCAACATTTTTAATATATGACATTGTTTCACGCAACCGTGGACTTACCCTCCCCATGCCCTCCTCACTCCTGGCAAAAAAGACTCTTCCCCGTGACATGTAACGTAATCTCTCTTATGTAGATTACATGTAGATTACGTGCTTATTGTAAGAGCTCGAGTACCTTTCTTTTTTTATTTAATTATTCCTCAGAGTTTTTCTGGACTATTTTGAAACAAGTTGGCTTCTTTGAACGTCCAGATGAGTACAAGTTTTCTCCTCGCCCTCTTCTTCGCAGGTTACGCAGCCAGGTGTTTCAATTTCATCGACGCGTCACGGCAAGGTAAAGTTGTTCAAATAGCTTTTTCACATCTCATATCAGGTAATCATAAACACAAGGCAAACGTAAAAGAATCTTTTCAACTTCTTAATGAAATTATTCAGGATTTAAGCTTACTGATAACAACGCAACCCATCTATCAACAAGATAACACAATAGAATTTGGTAATATATTCTAAGCGTGTTTGCACATAACTCTCATTTTGAGCTCATTCATGCAATTCCTTGAACGTAAGTAGTCTTTGAATCAGTAGATTAATTATAATAAATTCATATAATATATAGATTTATCCAAGCCTTTAAGCTGAGCTCTTCCAAGTTTATTTTCTAGCTCCTCATTATAATAAAAACTGTAATAAAACTCTTCAGCACTGGCTGTGGAAGAGTTTCTTCAAGGGGATTAAGAGACCAGTCCGGGAGGTGTGAGGGAGGGAAGACTTGGCGAGGTCTAGAACCTGGGGACGACGTTCTCACAATTTTCGATAAAACGCGTGGTAGTCAGCGGTATCTTCAAACAGCTGAGGACCTTCGTTGTTGTTCCTGATATTTTGAGCAAATTTTCGAAGATAGAGAATCTTTTCCTCCTCGGAGGAAGTGTGCGATGTCAGCATCAGTTGAAAATATATTCTTTGACCGTGACAGATAATTTTGGTTTGGGAAAATGAGCCAAAATTTAAACAAACGACGGTAAACTACTCTGAGTTTAGAGATCAGCAGTCGATTGAAGAGTATACACGTGATAACAGTGAATTAGTAAATCAAGACGCCAAAATCGTATGGGCTTCTCTCATATCTTCTCTTGATGTTGCCAGGTATGACTGTTTGCCCCACCATTTTTCCCCTAGCGTTTTAGCCTCCTCTGTTTCGCGTAAAAATCAAAAAGAAAACTCATTTTCAACTCGTGTTTAAACCTGTAATTTCTTAAAACTTTTCCTCTTTTGGCTATTATTCTTTCATGATTGTCCTCCGGCTGGAAATACACGGCGTCTTTTTGAGATTCTTTCTGTTATTTGACTCGGTAACCTCTGCTTTAACCACTTATAGTGTAGGTTTCTTTAAGCCAACTTCCAATGATCTTAGCAACTCTAGCTAATGAAGTACGAAATTTGTCCAACATGCATCTTGCGCAGCAAAAGTTTGCTTTAAAAGAAGACAAGCTAAAGCTAAAATTTCATGATTAAAACTTGATGACGAAGAGAGACTTAGGATTCGACCATGAAGACATTTGTGGAAAACTTGAGATAATATCTGGATTTCATTTTTACATCACATCAATCAAATTTTCTCTTCAGTTTTAAAGTTGAGTTAATGTTGTTACTGGCTATATTAGATGGGTTGAAAAGTTTTTGATAGTATTTTCTCATGTCTGCAAAGCGTTGAATGAACTGAAAGGTAGAGTTATTGCAACATGTGAACATGAAGCACAACAATAAATTTTATTGGTATGTAAAAAGTTTTCATTTGACTATTCACTGGCAAGTCGCTGTATTATATTTCAACTCAGCCATTTTCCACAATTTGTAAACACCATTACAAAATATTTAGTCAGGAAAAACACACCATGTTTTAAATGTCATGTCCATAGTTAGTGGACAGGATTGAGGAGGGTGTATGTGGGAATTGGCTATCTTGTCTGTATTGTTAATTTGCTAATCGCTCCTGTTGCCAATGTTTTGATGTTAAGGTAAAGGAACTGAGGATTTTAGTAGGCAGTGACTTTCTTCAAACCGGGAAACTATCATCGTGAAAGCCATACTTGTGTCTGGTAACTCATTCTTATTCTGATAAACTAGTTTTAAGAAGGATACGATATTTTATTACAAATAGTTAAAGCATAGGCTATGCACAAATATTTAAATTAACTATACTTTTCTAGCCAATACCAATCCCTAGGCATGATGAGATGTCAGAAGGATCAGTGGAAAATGTAAGAATATTCTTAAAGAAATCTAAGAATATTCATAAGAATGAAAAATTTGTTTAAAAATTAGAATTCAGCATAGGCCAAATAAACATGATTCTTATAAAAAGAGATGTGTACTAATGAAAAAAGCTCAGCAACCTTTTTGACCGGTTTTATATGTTTAAAACACACACACACACACACAAGCAGATTTCTTATAAACCTGTAGTTCAAGCCTGTCATGACTTAAAAATTTTGATGCACACCTCAAAAGGAGAAGAAATAAATTTCAAGTTTCTATTTATTCAGTTTAGGTTTTTCAGGTAAAATTGAGTAAAATAAAGAAATGTGACAACTAATTTATTAGGTTAGCCTACATAGAACAATCAACTTCGTGTACAAATAAGACTAAACATGTACTGATGATGGACAAAAGAACTATCTGTGGTAAGAGGACAGGCTTTCCTCTCTTCATTTAAAAAAATACTGAGGTTATCATCTTTCCACAAGCTCAGTGGAAAGTGAGAGCGAGAGAGACTGATAGCGACTATGGTATTTGAGTAAATATCCGGAAAAGGATAAAAGTTAAGATATGGTCTGCACAACTCTCTTATTTTAATTTTATAACCTATTAAGCTAATTCATTTATATTCTTTATTTATGCATTATGCAGATACCAATTGATTTAAGTTTCATGCAGGTCAAAGTAAAAATATGAATTAAAATAGCACAGCCCACTTTAATTTCTGTCCTAATTAAAGGGGGATCTTTGTTATTCCAGTTTCCCACCCTTTAAAACTCGCATATCTTGTGACTAATTCCTTACATCAATGTTTAGTTTAGGTGTGAGTACTGGTAAGAAACACCATGCATTAATGAATGAGCAAGAGTATTTAATGCAATTCAAATAATAATATTACATGTTACAATTTGGCAACTTACACAGAAAAATTATGTAATCACAAAATTCCAAACAAAGAAAGTCAGGTAATTGACTAACCTGCTTCAACTTTTGAGGGCTTGAAGTAGAAAGAAATAAATATGGTAAACAGTTACAATTAATATAAAGTTGAAAGTTTAAAAGCTAAGAGATATACATTACAATCATTAAATCCTAAGCATGTCAGCAAAAAAGGATCAGTTACCACTATAACTTCTCCCAAACATTAATACTTAAAGGAAATCATTAGTTTTTGTCAATAGGTGGTACTGTACTTACAATAGTTCCACTGACACAAATGCATTTTTCAAAAGTTATCTCATAGCTTATGACTGTACAGGTCATGTGGATGGTTCCTGGTTGGGGACTGACATTTCAATTACCTCAGCAAACTGTAATCATCATAATTGCAAGCCAAGGTGTATTTACCAAGTGCTCAAGTTTCAAAAGTAGTTACCAAACTGTTACAGTCGAGTTCACTCCTTTTTGAGGCCATCTTCAGCTTGATCATCCTGTTGCATGTGAAAACATCAAATGTTACTCACATAAAGGGCCCATTTTATATCTATTTTTTAAACTATTTTTCCCTATTTTTTTATATTTTTCCCTTTTTTTCCAGACTATTTTGAAGTAATTTTGTAACTATTCTAAACCTATTATTTTGAAAAAAAATAGTAAAACAATAGTCTGGTTGGCAAGTCATAACAACTGTAGATAAAGCTTTAAAATAGCTTTAAATTAGAGAAAATGTGTATGCGATTTGATGATAAAATAGGATTAAAATAGCATTAATGAAACATTACTTATAAAAGAAAATATTCATAAAGCAGGGATAAAATAGAGAACATTACACAAAAATAGGAAAAAATAGAATATGAATACATTTAAAATAGGTTTAAAACATACATAAAATAGGAATAAAGGAGGAAAAAATAGGAATCAAATACCACTAAAATAGGTCTTAGAGACATAAAATAGACATAAAACAGGGATAATATAGGAAAACAAGTTGAAAAAAATAGGATATAAATACACTTAAAATAGGTTTAAAATAGAGTCTCAGGTATATGCAATTCCTGGGAAAAAATGTAATTCCTAGGAATAAGAGGCGAGAATTTTCATGGTAAATTCGAAATAAAAATTCCTAGGAATTCCCAACTGTAATAACACTGGTTCTAAAAACCTTGAAATTCCCAGAAATTCCTAGTTAATAGCCAACAGGACTTTGAATTCCTAGAAGGCTGTAAATCTAAAAAACTTACCAGAGATTCCTGGGAATTTTCAGGAATTTATAGAAACATTATTGAGGAAACTAACATGAAATAAATACTAAAAATTTATATGTCCTAACTAAAACTTCAAGTATATAAGTATGACGTGTAAAATATTTGTAATTATATATTCACATCAACAAGTAGTAATATTAGGATGGAATTTGATTTCTTTTTCTTTTCTTGAAAACTTCATGGGAATTCTCCTCAATTAAAATCTTGTTGTAACTGTATCATTCAATTAGAATGAAGTTATCCTAAACTGCAGACTTAGCTGGTGTTTGTCTTTTTTTCCTGGACTTGCAGCTTTCTTTGTCCTTGTTTGGCCTTAAATGAGGTTGTTTACAAGAAGCCATTCCAATCTGTATCTGGATTCCATGGCGTAAAATAAATAAATGAGCTCAGACATGGCCTTAGATAGCTATAAGGAAAAGGGCATTCATTGGAATCCTAATTTGAAAAAGTGCACTGGGATTGGGAAATCTCTGTTATGTTGAATAACTTTTATATTGGAGTTAGTACACCTCTTCCATAGATTTTGGTAAAAAAAGGGC
The DNA here is from genome assembly GCF_036669915.1 of Pocillopora verrucosa. NCBI lineage: Eukaryota > Metazoa > Cnidaria > Anthozoa > Scleractinia > Pocilloporidae > Pocillopora > Pocillopora verrucosa. The sequence continues at coordinate 6,127,818 of NC_089317.1, forward strand.
TAAATACGTTACTTTTTTTTATTAAGGAGGGCTTCTTTATGTAGTCAGGTTTGGTTAATCACAGTTTGTATTATAAATCTAGAATGTTCCAAAACGTGACTACCCTTGCGAAATGCCTTTGGAATTCCTAGGAAAATCCTAGGAATTCCTAGGAATTTATTCCTAGGAATTCCTAGGAATAAAGGTGTGAATTTTCACGGTAAATTCGGACTGGGAATTCCTAGGAATTCCTAGGAATTCCCAACCATAACAACTCTGGTTCTAAAAACCTAGAAATTCCTAGAAATTCCCAGAAATTCCCAGAAATTCCCAGAAATTCCCAGAAATTCCCAGAAATTCCCAGAAATTCCAAGTTTATAGCCAACAGGACTTGGAATTCCTAGGAATTCCTAGGAATTCCAACTCAGAGAACCAATGACTTTCCCTGAAAAGCTGTAAATCTAAAAAATTCCTAGGAATTTCTGGGAATTTTTGGGAATTTTTAGGAATGTTTAAGAATTACTGGGAATTTTAAGCAAAAATTTGAGGCTAATGATATAAAATAAATACTTTAAACTAAAAAAACCCAGCTAAAATTCAAGTATTCAATGAAATTTATTTAGAAGCTTAATTAAGGCTTACATGTAAAATATTTTTGATTAATTATTAACATCAATGTGTGGTAATATTAGGATGGAATTTGATTTATTTTTCTTTTCTTGAAAACTTCATACGGATTAATCCTCAATTACAGCTATTCATATAAAATAGTTCTAATCAATCATTAAATTTGGTTTGACACAAATTGTGAATAAAATCTGTTGATTCTTTTCCATAAAATACAATATCTTAAGTTATATTTATATAGTTATATTCTTGGGAGTGAAGGGGCTAATTACAGACAAATAAAATTGATTTTTTGATTAAAATCTTGTTGTAACTGTAACAATAAATTAGAATGAAGTTATCCTAAACTGCAAACTTAGCTGCTGTTTGTACTGTTTGTATTTTTTTCCTGGACTCACGATGAGTTGGCCTTGAATGAGGTTGTCAACAAGAACCTTGACCATTTTGTATCTGGATTCCTTGACATCTGAATTTGAAAAAAAAAATATATTAAAATATGTATGTTTAAAGCTCAGACCAGGCTTTTAAGATGGCTATGAGGAAAAGGGCATTCATTGGATTCTCAAATTGAGAAATCTCTGTTATATTGAGTGACTTTTATATTGGGGTTAGTACATCTCTCTCATGGATTTTACTAAAAAAGGGCTGAATACATTATTTTGTTTTTACCAAGGAGGGCTTCTTTATGTACTAAGGTTTGTTATGAATCTTGAATGTTCCCAAACGTGACTGGAGGAATCTTGAAACCTTACTGATAGGTTTATTTCATTGTAAAGCATAAGCTTAAGAAACTGCTGCATGCAAGTGACCGATTCGATTCTCAGAATTATCCTAGTTTCAGTTGCGCCGAGCGTTATGTAAGCTTAATTCAACCCGCTACATCTATTCTTTTATAAGATTTTGATCACAACGAATATCGCAATTTTTACTCACCACAAACTTTCAAAATCGTAGCTTTACAGATGGCCACTCGACCCTTGTTTGTACCGGTCCATATGTCAACTGTTGTCCCTTCTTTTAGCTCCACGGCGCCAACGACTTTCTTCTCTTTTACAACACTCACGCTATTCTCGTTTTCCCATTGAACCACAATAAAAGCTATCTTTAGAAATGTTATATTAAGCAAAACAGTTGAGAAAAGCGATCAACCGATGAAAAGTACATTCAAAGATGAGCGCCAAATGGAGTCTTCTTTGTTTCTGATCACGGGCATGATCACGTGGATCTTTTAGGACTTGTCATTGGCTAGCAAAGTGAATCCGCTGGCTTGCCGATTGCAGTGTTAAGAGAAGCGCCCAACTTTTTTCTGACTTCTCCGACCGGTTCTCTGCTTCTAGAAGATGGACAGCTTGGTGATATAAATAAAGATGTGAGCTCACTCTATGTAGAAATAATCGACAAGAATCGATCGTATTACAAATGCACGATTTGTGGCCGAAAGTTGTCGAGGAAAAAAAGACTCGAAACTCACTTGAGTTGTGTTAATGGCAAAGGTGAGAAATAACACAAGCCAATCACAGTTTTGAATGCGACTACAAATCGTCTTTTACCCTCATATTTATAAAAGAAGGATACCACATTCGGAAGTGTAAGAGATACATAGATGATCCCAGTGTACCAGTACCTAAATCTACAAAGCTTGACCGTAGCAAGCGTTCAGCAACACGTTCCAACACCGCCATCTCGATTCCTCAGTCAGTCGTTTCCACTGAACTTAAAGCAGTATTGACAACAGAGTAGAGTGCGTCTTACAAAGGAGAAACATTTGTACAAGAGACAGGAGTAGCTATATGCGATTACAGAGGTGCGTTGGAGCTCTGGTCCACAAATAGTTATGCGCTGCCCGAAGTATAAAACAATTTTGTTGATAGCTGACAGACAGAGAAGAACAACAAGTAAACTTAAGAGCTGTTATTATTGAAGTGTGAATAGCACTTTTCATTTTTATATAAAGAAGGACTTGTAATTTGCACCAAAAATAAAAAGATGTAATATTTTTTTGGGAGATCCAGTGATTGGGACATTTAAGAAATTAAGTTATGAAAGGAAACTTGGTTGGTACTTCTCACTACTAACAAGTCTTGTTGACAAATATTTTCAGATCAGAGTTTCAAATAAAGTAAATTGAAGACGTCATATAAAAGGTGTTTTTCCTCAAAGGGTACATTGACTACCTCTGTCTTGTCTGCATGCCAAATGTTTGCAAAGTGTGTGGATGATCCACAAGTATTGGAACTCTTACAAAAATGTTTTGTAAGAATAAAAACAGCAAAACAAATTACAGCAATTAGTCATGAATATAGAGCATAAAACTGAAAAAAAGCAGCAACAACAATCATGAAAAAAGAAAGATTAATTAGGAGTTGAATTTGTTTGTCTAAGGCATGAAATTTCTACTAAAAGTATTGTCAACAAAAGGTCTCTGACAGCGTTTGAGGCAACTGAGCTTGACTGTTCCAAGGTTTTCTAACAAAGGCAACCAGTAATGTAGGTTAGGGAAGTAAGATAACAATGTAATTATTGTTAATTATTGTGGAAGTTGGCAATTTTCATTTAACATAACTGACAGCTGGTTCATGAGAAAATCCATATTAATTTAAAGATTTACTAAAACTTAGTTTGAGTAATAAATTTCATGATCTTTAAGTTATAAACATGTACATGTATGTATATCTCTTGGTAAGTTTTGTATAGCATACCTTTTATTTAGCCAAAGTTTTAAGCCTCTGAAATTACTCTTTTTCTTAAAACCTTCACATTCAAGGTATTGAGAATTTCTTAGAATTTATGTGGACCTCAGGGTATTAAAATTGCCTCAAATTCAATTCCCAGAAATTCCCAAGAGTTCCACACTTCTTAAATTATAGGTAGTTTGTAAAGCTGAGAATTCCTAGGAATTCCTAGGGATTCCAAGTCCTCACAAAACTGGAGTCTTCCTTTCCCAGAAATTCCCAGTAATTCCAAGCTTTTTAAATCAGAGTTAATTTGCATAGTTGGGAATTTTTGAGAATTCCTAGGAATTCCCAGAAATTCCCAGAAATTCCAAGAAAACTGGGAGTTCAGTTTGCAAGGGTCATTTGCATAATTGGGAATTTTTGAGAATTCCTAGGAATTCCCAGAAAACTGGGAATTCAGTTCACAAGGCTAAAGACATCTTAAAACCTTATTGATAGATTTATTTCATTGTAAAGTGTAAACTTAAGAAACTGCGGCATGCAAGTGACCGTTTCGATTCTCAGAATTATTCGAGTTTCAGTTGCGCGGAGCGTTATGTAAGCTTAATTCAAGCCGTTGTATAGTTGTGTAGAGCATTGTATAGCTATTTATAGCTATGTATTGCCTTATATGGCTCTGTATAGCTGTGTATAGCTTTGTATAGCTGTGTATAGCTTTGTATAGCTGTGTATAGCTTTGTATAGCTGTGTATAGCTTTGTATAGCTGTGTATAGCTGTTTATAGCCCTGTATCGCTGTTTATAGCTCTGTATGGCGCTGCATAACTGTGTATGGTTGTATGTGTGTGTAGGATATTTATATGTAAAGTATAGGACATTGTTTGTATATGAAGTACAAGACATAATATGTATTTGGTACATAATAATTGTCCATACATGGAACCTACTATTCTCCTCGGGTGTACCGCTAGCCGGTAGGATCTTTGGTTCATTATTTTGTTATCAAACATGGCCGACTGGCTAAACGACCGCGAGCTTATAACGTTAGTTCGCCCTAAGAAGAAAATGTTGGTCCTGTTGACCTTTTCCTGTTTTATTTGGTCCTCAACAGTAACCTGCGAAGGTATGTTATATCTACTTATGTTTGTTATATGATTGAAGACCTGTTAAATTTACACTAGCATAGAATGCATTGATAAATCAAAACACACGCACGTGTCACGGATCAAGGTCATCTAAAGCTTGATTTTAAATTTGACGACATCAAATGCTAGCGAGATCAAACATGCATGGAGATAATTTTGAAATCTGCTAAGAAGACATCGTCTCCCTTTGTACTCTTAACGGCCTCCGACCAAAGGTAAGTTCGTAAAAAGACGCTTCAAACGACCCATGAAGTCTTAAAATTAGCACAAATGCGTCGATTAACATTTCATTAAACCTTTCTGAGATATTTAAACCGAGATGTAACTTAGATGTGTAATTTTCAAAGCTTTATAAGTCTATTAATTTGATTCAATCTTGAACGAATAAATTCGTTAGGTCGCTTTGTTTCTACATAGCTTTGCCATAACTCCTAATAACTCAGTTTAAAATGCAATGCAACTATAAGAAGAGGGTGCACAAAAAAGATATACTGTCATGATTGAGAAGAATACTCAGTAAGCAAGGGGAAAAACGACGATGATTTCCAAATTACGTTTTATAAAATTATGAAGAAGAACAAGTAGTGCTGAAATCTAGTGGCACGAAACAAAATGACAGTGACACAAATCAGAGAAAAGAATTATTTAGAGGGCTTCAAAATTTGATAGAGAATAAAATAATTTCAAAGTTTAATCACCCATGTGGATTCTTATTAATAGCTTACTGAAAGTAACACCCTTTTTTGCAGTTTAATCTGAATGAACTTAACAGTTATGATGTTAAAATAAAAATTGAAAAACAAAGTGCATTACCCTTTGTTTGATAGGTGCTGAGGTTACAGTACAAATTAACCAGACAATCCTGCTAGCTTGCTCTGCATCAAATAATTCAGAAAATGTGGAACATATCGGTTGGTACCGCTGCCGTACTGCTGATTGCGAATCCAAATGGGACAACTCCCGGATAGCTCGTGTTGAGCGAATGAGAAAGCCAATTGTTGATAACCCTAACTTTGACATTTACGTAAATGGAACATTAGTTATCAAGAGGGTAATAGCTGTGGATGATGGAAAAATTTTTATCTGTAAAGCCAAAAGAAACCTGACAGGGGTGGAAACGTCCACCACGATCCTCAAAATAGCCAAAGGTGATGTTTATATGAGTGTTATACAATGATGATAATAGTAATAATAGTTATAGTATTCATGATAAAAGTGTTCGGAATTTAGCAGTGGACAATCCACGTGGTGACTTTTGTTGTCCACAGTTTCCAGGTCGAAATGAAATTTGGGATATTGTTTTTCTGAGGGGGAAGGATAATTGGAGGACGCGGAGAAAAATATATGGAGCAAGGACGAGAAGCAACCCACGCATAACGCCAGTGGTCCATTTATTAAGGGTACCTGTTATTTAACATGCCCTTAAAATTTTCTGTTTTCAGTTACGTTTCTTTTAGTGTTCTTCGCGTTGTTTTTCTTTTTTTTTTTTTTTTGCTTCTATGTTTTTCTCTTATTTTCTTCTGTTTTGGTTTTGGTTTTGTTTCGTTTTGTTTGTTTGTTTTTTTTTTTTGGTTTTTTTACATTTTCTTACCTAAACCTACTACTATTTTAGAGAAAACCTACAACTTACTCAGATGCTTCCAAAATTTTTCCCCTCTGTATCTAGATAAGCCAGTGACAACAACCACAGCATCAGGTAGGTTCTCCCACTCTTTAACCTTTTCAGATGACCCAAAAGGACTGAACAGGGTTCTGAGAACCCCTCAAGTTCCATGTTTGTAAACTAGCAACCAGTCTGAGATTTATATTTTTTATCTCCTTCAAAAGGGATTGGTCTTCACTTATTTTCTTTAAAACAATCAATTGCTAAATGTGGCCAAGTTCAAAGAACATTGAAGGCGAAGGCAACAATGGTCTTGCTCCCACGCAAGAATATAGATCTTGTTTGATTTTTGCATCTAAAAACAAAGAATCTTAGAGCAGCATTGAGTATTCTTCCAGTGGATGTGAGAATACATGCACTTATTTGCTGCTTTAAATAACATCAAAGTATAAGCTTTCAGCAAGTGCTACATCAGGTATTTGCCATATCATCGAAAAAGGAAAAAATAATTGGAGGCAAGGGTCTGCCTGTGTCCAATTTTAAGCAATGTTTGCTATACAAAAGTCAAAATTGCCTTTGACTGAATATCAGATACATTGAAAGTATAAAATGAGCCAAGTAACCCAATGAGGGCATAATAATTTTTTTTCTCTTGTGGGAGCTTAAAAAGTACACTACCCTTTGTTACTATTTACAGGAGATCAATGTCGTGAAGATCTCCAACAATTACAATTTTTGGCTGGACATAATTTCTGATTGCTGAATCATCAACAATAAAAACAAATTTTACAACCATTAGTCTGCCATTTTCAGTTGATCCCTTTCTCTTTATTTCATTTTATTACACTCAGATTATATAAATATATTTTTGTTGTTTTTTTCCCTTTTCTAATCTAAACCAACTGCTATTTTACAGAAAAGCTACACACTTACTTAGACACTTCCAAATTTTTTTCCCTCTGTATCTAGGTCAGCCAGTGACGACAACCACAGCATCAGGTAGAAGTCCGAAATATGTATTTTTTTATCTCCCTTGAAAGGAACTGGTATTCATCAATTTTCTTAAAGACAATCAATTGCTAAAGGTGGTTAAGTTCAAAGAAAGTGGACAACAAAATCTTCTCAAAAATCTATCACTTGGCTTGTAGATATGAAATTTCTGTTCTCGCATCGAACTAGATATCTTACTCATGAGCTATCGCGTTAAGAACTTGAAGAGAACTTCTATATCTACACGCACCCATGTATTAGTCTCTCCTTAATGCCAATGTAGTGACACTATTTTCTCATTATGACAGAGCTCCAGACTTAATTCATGTGGCAATTTACCAGAGAGTATCGACACAATGGTCACTGAGGCAGCCAGAATATGGGATGCTTATTGGGTTGTTTTCCTTCCCAACTCATGATTGCAATAATGAGTGAAACAAACACTGGGTAGCTAACATTTACAGCTCATACACTAGTCTTCACGGTGTTTTATTTATTTGCAACGGAGCCCTCTTCTCTTCAGTTAAATAAATTATTTACCCATTGTTCAAGGATTATTGCACATTGAAAACAATGGCTGAGGTGTCTATTGTTTTTTTTGTTTTTTGTTTTTTCTGCATTTAGGCATCCCAGGCCGTTCATCCTCACCCCTACCAGGTAAACACTGCAATCCGTACTTTTTCTCCTTGCTCTAATTCCTCCTCTTCTCTCTTTCTTCTCTTTCCTACTCACTACCCCCCCCCCCCCCTCTCTTCTTTGGGGGATCAACCCATGACTAATTTAATGTTAATCGTGTGTTGCATTGGTAGTGATTCCGTGAATAAAGGCCTTACATTTTCTTTCCACCTGTTCAATGTGCTACAATCCTCTCTTTTTAATTTATCTTATTTTTGTTTTGTTTGTTTGTTTGTTCTTTCCTACTCAGATACCCCAACTTCTTTGTCTTCATCTTGTCCAGGTTTGTATACTGTTGAAACTAAGCGAGCATTGTTTTAGCCTTCTTGTGTTATTCTTACTTTTTGCTTCATCTCATTTTTCTCATATCTTTTTGTTGCTTTTGGTGTTTTTTCCTGTTCTGAGGTGTGATAAGATATCTTTTACAAGCAATATTTGACAGCTAAGTCCATCAGCGGCATTTGTGAATCATTACTTTGGTAACTTCTCTCTCCCATTTATGCTCCCATTCATGTTCCTATTTATGCTTGGGAGCTTCATGTCATTGAAGGAATGGACCTTCATTTGGATGCTCGAGTGCGGGGCTATCCTTACCCCTGGGAAACCTGGCGCCATTCTGAGGTTCTCCTTCAGAATACATCAAATTTTGATTCAGAAACAAGGCTTTAAGAAAAAATGTCACTTTATCTGATGGCTGACTTTACACCTGCTATGCCAAGAATTCATTTGAACATGTTATCTTAACTGTAAAGGTTTACATTAAAGGTACTGTCATGAAAGAGAGAAACAGAGCAAGTTTGCTGTTTTTGGTCTATTAATTTCTTTTAGTGTTCTTCGTGTTGTTTTTTACTTTTTTTGTTTTTTTTGTTTTGCTTCTTTGTTTTTCTCTTATTTTCTTCTGTCTTGGTTTTGGTTTTGTTGGTTTGTTTTTTTAGTTTTGTTTCGTTTTGTTTTTTTTCATTTTCTTATCTAAACCTACTGCTATCTTAGAGAAAAGCTACACACTTTTTCAGACGCTTCCAAATTTTTTTCCCTCTGTATCTAGGTCAGGCGGTGATGACGACTGCAGCATCAGGTAGGTTCTTCCGCTTTTAACCTTTTCAAATGACTCAAAAGGACTGAACAGGGTTCTGAGAACCCCTCAAGTTCCATTTTCTTAAACCAGCAACCAGATATATCTTTTTAACTCCCTAGAAAGGGACTCATCTTCATTAATCTTCTTAAAAACAATCAGTCGCTAAAATAAAATGTGGTCTATTTCAAAGAAAATTGGACAGTGGAACCTTCGCAAAATCTTTTTTGAGTTGGATATCATATTTGTGCTATTGAGGACTGTTATCTTTGAAGTAAACTCAACCCATGCGAAACCTCTGATATCTTTTTTACCGGTAGTTCTCGACTACTTCATTTAATTATCCGAAAGCTTTCTCCTGTACATTGCTGAATGTACTCCTCTCAGTGTAACTCGAACAAATTCAAAGACTATGATTTTATAGTTATTAAGAATCTTTATTGTGGTATAAAACAGACAAACTTTGAAACATCATATGAAAGAATAGAACAATATACATACATATTTAACTTTAATTCAACCATTAATTTTTCTAAAATATATCTCTTCACTAAATCAGTATACTTCTTAACAGTGCAAGCATTGCCAGAAATTACACCCAAGAGACACTTGTGAGTAAAGCTTCTCTTTTCAATGACTCAGCAAATGTGATAATGCGAGGCAGCTTATAATCAAGACTGATTTAATTTTTTAAAGTACAAAAAATTATCAAAATAACTCAAAGGCAACAAATGGCCCAGCTCCTGAACAGAAATATAGATATTGTTTGATTTTTGCGTCTGAAAAACAAAGAATATTAGAGCAGCATTGAGTATTCTTTCAGTGGATGTGAGAATACATGCACTCATATTGCTACTTTAGATATTATCAAAACATAAGCTTTCAGTGAGTACTACATCAGGTGTTTGCACAGTTATTGAAAAAGGAGGAAACAATGGCAAGAGTCTACCTGTAGCAAATTTCAAGCAATTCTTGCTCTACAAAAGTAAAAATTGCCTTTGACTTATTAAAGGATACATTGAGAGTATAAAATGAGCCAAGTAACCCAGTGAGAGCTCACAGTTTTTTTCTTGTGGGAGCTGAAAAATTACACCTCCCTCTGTTACTATATACAGGAGATCGATGTCATGAAAATCTCCAACAATTACAATTTGTGACTGGACATAATCTCAGATTGCTGAATCAACACCAGCAATTAAAAAAATTGAAAACCATATCAAAAACGAGCCAAAGTGCAGAAAGAGCATGTAGCCAGTCAAAATTACCAGCTAGTCTGCCATTCTTAGTTGGTCTCTTTCCCCTTATGTCAATTTATTTTACACACATAAAATATATTTATAGGACATTTTTTCTAAAACTTTAAGGTAAAAAAAGGATAAATGGAAGTGGAAATTTAGCTCAATGCTTTTCATTTATCTTCCCTTCATGGCTTATGGGGTGTACAACCATCGAAAAATGAGTCAACTATTCCATGTGCAATGTTTATCTAATGGTTTGACCACAGAAATTTAAAAAAAACTGCTAAATCAAAAACTGGAGAAAAGAAGGCAAAATTAAATACAACCTAAAGTACTTGAACCTTTGTATCTGGACTTCATAAGGAAATGGGCTCAGTAATTTTAGCTGTTCTGAAGTATTTTTGTACTAAAGTAGCAGTTTTTTAGACTCCTTCTGTACCTTCAAAATGGTCACTACTTCATTCGATGCATTTGTGATGGTAAATACACAAGAACAAAGGTCATGAACTTAAATGATCAGAGTGATCATTCTCCACGCTTTTAGTTTAGGGCAAGAAATTCAGCACCACAAAATTGTTTATTTTCACTACAAGCAGAAGAAGCAAAGCAATAGATTTTTTAGCTTCGCGAATCCATTCAGTTTCCATCGCAATACACTTGGTACAGTTAAATCCGTTCGCGTCTTGACTCCAAGTCGACCCAGTGCAACCTTGTGCGACACAATGTGCTGTATCGTTACAAAGTGCCGACTACTGGCGCAAGTGTCACGTGACAATATATTCTCGATTTGCGAAAATTTTCTGGATTTTGAAAAGATTCTTGGATTGTAAACTAATTTCGATTTTCATGAAAGTTATTTGTGGATCTATGAATGAATCCAGGATTTGAAATTGTTTTCTCGATTTGACAAACTTTTCAAAAGCTATTTTTCTAAAAGATATCGATTCTTAATATTTTTCGGATTTTCCAAATATTTTTGGATTGTCCCTTCTCGGTATCCGTAAAGAACTCGTGTCGTCTCTAGGTTCATTGTTCATTGCAATCAATTTCTTGAATTTAAGACGCTCTTTTATGATAGGTTAGGACTGCTTTAGTACCTCTGCATCTTGGGCAATGGCGATGAGGTCTTGGCCATCAAAACCGTCCTTTTTCTGAAATATGACATGCGAACAAAGATCAATGGAGCGGTCAAGTTTGTGTTTATAAAGTTGTAAAGGAAATTTCTTCAGCCTACCTATCCTTTCTTAAGTTTCAGGAGAAAATAAATGTGACTGGAGCCAAGAAAAAACCTCTCAGTGATGAATTCGCTGCTATTATTCATTATTGCATCCGATGCACGCGGTCAAGGTCCAACTAATGTGATACGCAGAAGGAGCTGCAAAGATGCACTAACAAAAAAAGAATGATTTTTGGAGATGAGTCGCTTTTATAACAAACTAAGCTCCTTACGTTTTATCTCGTCAGGGGTTTTTTGTGGTTTCTTTTTCACAGACACTCAGTTGGAGGATATTATAGACGTAGGTTACAAGTTTTTATTTGTTTCATATTATTTTTACTTTTTTAGATATCCAAAGTTCCTCAGTTTCACCTTCCTCAAGTAAGTATACGTCTGTTCCTTTCTTTTCTTTGAATGAGTTGCTCAACTTTTTTTTTTTTAGTATAATAGTCTAGCATCTTACTACAACAACCTAGATGATGCAGGCCTCTTGAGCCCGTGCTTATCTCTTCCCCCGGTATAAACGCCGCTGTTACTTAGCGAGGATCTTTGTTTAAGCTTTCAAAAGGTCCTTTATGTTTTTATCTTGTTTTTTTTTGTCAGCTAAGATGCAATAAGACATTTTTTTTCTAAAGGTACATGGCCGAAAAGAGTGGTGTAATTTTTTTTTTGTTTGTATGTAAGCTTTTTTATCATTCCCGTGAAACCATTTTGCGCAAAATTGGGGTTAATTCATTCTTACAACAAAGAAAATAGGGCCATAGCGATTTATGTAACAAACACTTAAATCAATAAAAGCTTTCAGGATCGTCGGGAGATGAAATCGTGAATTTCTGTAACTAGCTCAGTCTTTTCTGTTGGTGTCTAACTAAGCGAAAAAACATTTTCACCGATAAGAGTGGTCCACATATGTTCCTTCCCTATTCACACAAAACATTAAGCCACAATAAAATATCGGCCATTCAATATGCACTGGGTTTGGTGGTCTCTGTGATATACAGTATTACATAGTGCATGTACTTTGTGTAATAGTCCATGACTGAAAAGAAAAATATTAACTGTTCCTAGGAAAGGAAGATCTGGATTTTGAGACAGCCTTCAACAAAGTCGCCCCTCTGATCTATTCCTTAATTGCACTTCTAGTAATTGCTGTTATAATCATTATTTATCTGGTTGTGAAGATCAAGAAGAATAAGAGGCATGGTTATTCCCATAACCATGGTTGTAGATTTGGAGGTGGCGATGACAATCAGCATGCCCTAGAAGATACCGTTGAAATTAACCTAGGAGATTGCCCGAATGAAGAGGACGGAGGAGAAGAACTATGATGTACATAAGATCTAAACATTGACTTTCGGATCAGTATCAGTATCTGGGCAATTGCCCACCTACCCCTCCCCTAACTCACGTTGGGTTAGGGGAGGGGTAGGTGGGCAGTTGCCCAAATACTGATATTGATCCGATTTTTCTACTATTATGTCATTTCACCATATTAGGGCAATGGAACGAGCAGAAAAATGCCACGGTGTTCCACTGTAGAACAGGGCACCAATACGAACCGAAACGGTTCGCTCGATCTTTAATTTCCTTTTTTTTCAGCAGCAAGCTTCCAAGCCCACAAGGATTTTTTTATGTCATCAGGAACACATAAATGGCTTCATTTGTGTTGTTTTATTCTTTCGCTTGTTCCTTGTGCGATCAGTACGATGCTCAGATAAGACTATACGAGGTTTTGAAAACTAGAAGCCAAACGACATCCTTTCTTCGATGGTTTAACATATAAAGCGAGCTGACATTTTTCTCATTGCTTGTACTTTTCCTTGCTCCTTCAGGCTCGGAAAAATACTGCACAACTCGCAAAGTATTTGCGCGTCTTGTATGTTATATATTGACCATGCACATTATCTGGAGGGACACTTTGCGATGTTGTTTATACCTCGGTTAAACAGGGCAGACAGGTGAACTTTGTGTTCAATGCATTTTTTATGCCCTAAAGTAGGCTGTACCTCAAAATGTCACGGTAATACAAATGTATGGTTTTCACTACCCTTCCAATGTAGATCGAAGGGAAATTTAAGTTATTAATCAAGTTAAATTATCCTACTACGTAGTCCTCATTAATTTTATAGTGGTACTCGCCGACTTGGAAGCTTTTGCTCCCTTAGTCACTACTCACTTTTCTCTTACGGGGGCGTAGCCAGAATTTTGTAAAGCGGGGGTCACAATGTGTTAAACAGAGGATTCTCCCCAGTTTTTGCTACCTGAATATTGTTGGTTGTTTGCTTAAAAAAGGCTCACAAAAGGGGGGTCACAGACACTTAGGTCCCCCCCCCCTTCCCCAGCTACGCAGTTGTCTCATCGTTAAAGTCATTTTTTTATTTTCTTACTTTACATTTTCTTTATTACTTTTTGTTTAATAATTGAAATTTATTTCGCTGAAATAAGTGTAATTAAATAAAAATTTACTACTGTCAGGGTAGGTGTGCAGGACAACAGCTACTTTAAAGAAAGGTCAAGTTTTTAAGAAAAAGAAAATCTCAATAAAAATGACTTACCTTGCAGTTGTGTGTTTTCCCCAACTGTCTCGTCGTCTCCTAAGCCATTTTAAAGCCTTTCAAGAAGAGCTCCCGACTAGAGAAAGATAAATCTCAAAATAGACGTTGTAACTTCAAATTCTAGCGAGAGCTCAGTTGCCGAACTCCCAAAACTCGTTTGTGCACTGTTTCTTAGTGTGCAACAAGACCCCTTCCGGCCATAAAGATAGGAGTTAGTTTATTAGATTGATACTGATGAAATACCAGGATTTTTCCTTTTACTAGAAAATCATATCTTCATCGCGCGCAGTGAAGATACTATTTTTATCTTTCACGTGTAAGGATATTGGTGTCGCCATGGTTACTACCACGATAAGCCATTCACAAGAGAGCTTCCCCCTCAAGCGCGCGGACGGTTCTTTGGAAATTTCATCAGTATAAATAAAATAAACAGAACATTACATGGCCGCGCGGGGATACGAAGTTTATCTTCGAGTGCAGAAAGTATCTCTTCGCTTATCGTGAGAGGTACTTTCAGAACTCGAAGATAAAATTCGTATCCCCTCGCGGCCATGTAATATCCTCTATATCTACTACTAAAACCAAGTTTGAAACAAGTTGTAATCACTATGAAAGAAGAACTGGAACATCTCACTCTAGCCTGATTTTACTGTGTTAGCAAGAAAAAAAAAACGTTCTAGAGGCAAGTCATTATTTATCTCTAGGGGAGGGGATGAGGTCCCAATTTTTGGGGTGGGGAAGGATCACATGGTTTTCAAGGGAGCGGAAAGAAAATCAGTTGCTTCCAACAGATTTTAAAGGGAGTAAATAAAGAGAAAATCGACTACCGAAGCGGAGGGGATCATCAATTTACAACAGACCCTTACTGTAGGATCAGATAAATTTCCTCTTGATACAACTAAAATCCTCTAATACTTTATTTTTCTGAGCTTACCGTGTTGTCAAAGGTGTGTAATACTGTTAAAAATACAGTAGCGGTAGATTATAGGCTTCAGTTTAGAACCCAAGTCGGTTGACAAACATTTGCCATTTTTGTGAGCACTTTCCCAGTGCAGATTAACCTCCAGGTCAGCTGCACAAAAAAATATCAATATTCTTTCATCGAACTTTCTTTTTCCGATCGTCGATCAAGAGAGGATTCTGAGAGAGAAACAGGACGTGTTCAATTAGATTTTATTTATCATTTTTTGTCCTTACATTTTCGACAGGAACTCGAAAATCATATGGGGACTCCAATGTCGCTATTACTTTACAGTGGTTAAAGACTTGCCCCTACTTTCACAATAACGCGAAGTTAACTTAAGGTGCACGAAGTATGTGATTTATCGAAATTTAGGTAATAGGTTGTTGTTCATCGTGGTAGCTGGATGATAATATAAATTTTGTTCTGTTGTCTCACGACAAAGTCACAAGATGTAGATCGCGACGTTTAGACTGCTTACTGTAAGTCTTCTTCAGGCAATAGGGTCGACTAGTTCCGGCACAGCATTAGGTATCATGATGGTCTGCTGCGATTGGTGCATTTCGATCTGGGTATTGTTTCCGTGTCATGGTTTCCATGAATTTACATCCCATTTTTCCCCCTTCCAACAGCGTAACGGTTTTTTTTTAAGGATAACTATGGTATATTCTATCATGCACTTAAATCTTGTGCATGGATGTACCATGTATTATCTTGCGACTGTAGCCAATCAGGTTGAAGTGGTTTATAATCATCTATTGACCAAGACACATCTTAGTTACGTTGAGTAAGTGACATACCGAAGTCATGTTTGGCTTGTCGGTTGGATAACCTGGCACTAGTGGGTTGCACTTTCTGTATACTCGTGGGAGAACAAGCACGTCTACCCTGTTGTGCTCAATCCTTGAAAGATAACGGGCTTTTTTCCGTGTTAAAAAATTGTTGTCATGATTTCCGCATGAATATTTTTTCATGAGCGTTTTTGGCACGCGTGGTAATTAACACCGTAAGACGCTCAGCGCCAGTATTGAATGAAACGATGCAGTTTATTTCCTCCCTTCCATTCTGCCACTAGAAATACATAAGCCCTAAGTCTACTCCCCTAAGTTCAAATTGACATGATCTTATATGCATATGCATTCCGGGGAAATGCAAAGAACTTTTGATTACAGTAAACAGCAAACTGCGAGTGTATCATAGAATAATTATTTTCACACCCAGAATTGTTAAGTTTTTGCCCTTTTCTCAGCATTCACTGTCCTTTTTAACAATCTATTTTGTGCCTTGTAGATGAGCAGGGAGGTTGACTGGCCGAGAAGAGGATACCAATTAAATGACCATCAGGGCGTTTTTGCCATTCCTGGTACTCGCAAGGGAGTTTATAATCTAGGAACGACGCACTTATCGAACTATAAAAATACTTCATATACAGTTTCTGTATAAAATATTCTAGTTCGACCTCAAATCTTTTATGGGATGGTTCGACGTCTGTTAGTTGCATTCATGCGTTTCAATCGTTTCGACCGTAATAAAGAGATTACTGCGTTTCCGAAGGAAAACACCGTTTTGAAATTTCGCCAGCCTAACGTGATCGCGCCAAAGTCTCGTGCAAACATTACCCCCGTTAACCAATAAAACGAATTGATGAAATTCATTAAGGATGACGATTTCCTGTTGAGTAATCCCTGCTTCAATAGAAAACATACAAAGACCTTGTCTGCTTCTTGTTTGAAGATAATTATGACATGAATAGGTCAATAGAACCACAACTATATGACACACACGTATCTTTATCATCGCTATAAAATGAATAAACAACCAGATAAAAAAAAAAAGATTTCTAGATAGGTTAAAACATGTAGATTCGTCCCTGAGAAAAACATTTTCCGATCTCTTATTCCGTAAAATGGTCACTTCACTTAAAATACAAGACGATGTTGTGTGACCTTTTTTGTTGACGTCAGTGCTAAATATTGAACCTGACCAAGTCATTAAATTCACTTTTCCAGTCAACTCGCAATCGTGATCGACTATCAATTGTTCGCCGAATCGACGTTGATTTAATTTGTAGTGGAGTTTCGACTTGATATGTACATTTCTTTGAGAATAATTCTTCTATACTTCTTCTTTTCATCGGGCTCAATACTAAAATCCAAAGGTATGTTACTAGAGCACTTATTTTATAAAACCCCAGAATCAACTCACCGACCGGCAGATGTGTGAGTCACTTGTAACTATGGCGGCGGATAAACTATTTCGCAGCCGGAGAAGTCGCAATAAGGACATGTTTGTCTGCTGATGTGGAATCTTTCTCGCTTTCGGAATGAATTGAAATTTAAAACTCGTTACTTTTGATCCGCAGGTGATTTTGTATAATTCGGGAATCTCAGTTAGATTTCTATTTCCATAGTCTTACGTAGTGTTAGTGAATGCGGTGCGCGCGATAAAGAACTCACTTGTAGAACTTACAATTCATCATGATTAGCTCTTAAAAAAAAACCTTCTCGCTCCGTGAAATATATAGCATTCTTTGGCGTTATTAACAGGTACTACTGTAACAAATATTTGAGCTGGTGATCGGAGTTGACCAAAGAAAGCCGCTTTAATATTATGCGAGTCTTTGGATGTAAATAATTCAGAGCAACAAGTTCTTTGGCGGCCTTTTCGATACTTCTGTCGGTGCAGAAGGAATTGTCGTGTATTCGTCACTTAGGCCCAGTTCAGACGCCGTACTTCAGCCGAGCCGAATCAAATTCCACGAATTAAGTTCATGTGAAGAACGGCGTCTGAATCAATTCGGAACGACTGATTTAATTTAGATCGGCTCAGTCAATTAATCCTGCCTGGCTGAGCTGGGAAGAACGGCTGTAGGCCGGCTTTGATTCAGACGCCGTACTTCAACTGAGCCCCACCAAATCCATAAATTATTTCAATGACGATTTGCATTCTTTATCTTCTTGCTGTTTTCCAGCATTTTGAACAGAAAAAAGTCCCATCCTTGCAGATTGCTGCCGGAATCCATGGCGTACACAATGTTTACAATCGTATGCTAAACCAAGGACCGAATATTAATTTTCTTCGATTAACTGATTTCTGCCGTATAAAGTTCGGCGTTTGAATCAATTTAGCCAGGATTAACTAATTTGGGTCGACCTATCGTTGAATTCGATTCAGCGCGGCTGAAGTACAGCGTCTGAACCGGGCCTTATCCAACCAAGCTTGGGTTAGCATTGCACTCGCCAGTTTAAATCTACTGTTAAACTCATGTTTTGACACCTTAAATGTCTTAGAGTGCACTCCATAGTATCAATTAAGTCACCAAATATGTAACAAGGTGCCTCAACATCAATACGTCATACGGTACGTCGATAAACTACTATAAAGCATTTGGGAAATTTTATTCACTTATTCAATGCGGCATATACCGATGGCGATTCAGTCAAGCAGATCGCGAGGGTGCCCTGTGTGCAGTAATTTTACGAAGCATGCATTAAAAAAAATAACATTAACAATTATGATAATAATGATGGTAACAAAAATAATAGCGAAAACCATCCTTGGGGACCCAAGGGCTGTGAGTCGTTTCAAGTCAGGGGCTCTTCCGCCCTAATGACGACAAGCTAAAATTCATTCCATATTTAAATCGAACGCTTCTAATCGGTCAGCGCGTAATTATATGCAAGTTTTTAAAAGGAAGCTCACCGAACACTCCTGAAAATCGGAAAAAAGGGAGGTACTGATAATGATAGTAAGAATGATATAAACAGTTATGATATTACAATGAGAATTTAAAAAAAATTATATTACCCTTTATTTGATAGTTGCTGAGGTTACAGTAAAAATACACGAGAGACGCTTGCTACCTTGCTCTGAGTCCAGTGATCTAGAAAATGTTGAGCATATCGGTTGGTTCCGCTGCTCCACGGCTGATTGCGAACTAAACTGGAACAAGCTCCGGATAGCGCATGTTCAAAATGTGGAAGAGACAATTGCCGATAACCCAAACTTTGACGTTTTCACCAACGGAACCTTACTTATAAGGAAGGTACTACCAGTGGATGATGGGAAAATGTTTATTTGTAAAACCCAGAAGACCTTTGAAGGGACAGGAGGGTCCACCACGATCCTCAATATAAAGAAAGGTGATGTTTATATAGGTGTTATATAATGATGATAATGGTAATGATAACAATAATAATAGAAGTATTCATGATAATAACATTTGGAATTTAGCACTGGACAATCCACGTGGTGGCTTTTGTTGTCCACGGTTTACAGAAAGAAAGGACATTTGGAACGTAATTTTTCTAGGGGGTAAGGATAATTGGAGAACCCTGAGATAAAATACGGAGCAAGGACGAGAAGCAACCGAAACCCACTCATGACGTCAGGGGTCCATTTATTGAGGGTCCCGGTAGCTTGACTTGCCTGTAAAATGTTCTGTTTAAAACAAGTTTACAATAAGACTGTTAGCTAAAGAAACAAATTGGACTGGTAAGTGTACCAGAACTTTCTTCTCTGTTCTTAAAATTTTTATTTCAAAATATGGCTTTTGGCCCTTAAAGTTTCTGGGACTGAGAAACGGGCGCCACGTCGCCATCCCCACTTCTTTTTATAAATTCCTTGTAGTAGTTAGATAGTTTTGATTTTTTTTTTTAGAACCCCCAAAATTAATACCAGAGAGTCCTCTGGAGGTTCGTGTCATTGAAGGAATGGATCTTCATATGGATGCTGGAGTTCAGGGCTATCCTTACCCCTGGGTATCTTGGAGCCATAATGACCTTCTCCTTCAGAATATTTCGAATGTCGATTCACAAACAAGTCTTAAAATTCGTAACGTCACTGTATCTAAAGGTGGACTTTACACTTGTTACGCCAAGAATTCAGTTGGACATCATATCCTCACCTTTAAAGTTTATGTTGAAGGTACTGATTTTATTTGTATGTTGGACAACTTCGTGAGAGTAGATGTAACCTGTCAGGAGAGAGAAACGCAGTAAAATTTTGCTCTTTGTATTCTATTAATTTCATTTATTGTTCTTTGTGTTGTTTGTCACTGCTTGATTCCTCTTATTTCCTTCTGTTTTGTTTTGGTTTTTTTTTTTTCGTCTAAACCTACTTCTATTTTAGCAAGAACCTATACACTTGCTCAGATGCTTCCAATTTTTTTCCCTCTCTATCTAGGTCAGGCGGTGAGGACAACTACAGGATTAGGTAGGTTCTTTCGCTCTTTAACCTTTTCAGATGACCTTAAAAGGATTGAACAAGGATCCGAGAACTGCTATGGCATATAATACAAATTTCTGACCTCTTTAAGATATGAACAGATGGTATAGTATAGAAGTTATTTACTTTGCCACACTGTTTCTATCCTTAGATATCCAAACTCCATCATCCTCACCAACATCGGGTGAGTACAATGTGTTCTTTTACAATTTTCTCAAGGTCAGTATTGGAGCAAATTTTAACTGAGCGTGTCCAAACATATGTAGGATTGCATTGATTTTTATCAATTCTTTTTTTTTCGCAATTAAGAAGTTATTTACTTTACCACTCTGTCTCTAGCCTTAGATGTCCAAACTCTATCATCTTCAACAACATCAGGTAAGCACAATGTATTCTTTTTCAATTTACTCAATGTCAGTTTTGGAGCAAATTTCAACTGTGTCCAAACTTCTATAGGATCCCATTGATTTTTATCAATCCTTTTTTTCACGACCAAAATCTTTATTACTGGTATTTGTTTATCATCGAACTCAACTCTACTATGTCTTAAAGAATTTCACATACAATGATTCCCTCCGCTTCTCCCCTCACTCCCCTCCACTCCAATACGCCTCCTCATCCGTATTCCTGCTCACATCCTCTCCCTCTCATAGGGAAACAAATTATGGTCGAACCTGCGTTAAGCGGTTACCCACGCGGAATGGCAGCATGACCGCTTCACACAGGTTGACTGCTGTGTAGGTTCCACAGAATAGGGGTATTAAGATAAACGATTAAAAAAGAGCCATTTTATGCCACAACTGACCACTTTATGTACAGACACTACCTCCTAAATACAATTGGATTTATTTGGGTGGTTCCGCTTTAATTGACCGTTCAATAAAGATGGAAGACGGTACAAAAAGGCCGTTGGGACGCAGACTTCTTTCATTTTTCTTTCATTTTTTTTATTTATTTATTTGTGTTTTTTTAGGGGGCTCGAGTTTCGCTGGATGGAAAATTGCTCTAACAGTGGTCGGTCTTCTGTTGTTTTTGATGGGAACAATAGGAATCTTTTGCATTCTCAAGAAAAAGAGGATACCGGCAAAACTACAGTTATGCAGGCTGTGCCGGAGACGCAGATACATAGTATAACCGTAACGAACCGTTTTACTTCTATTTTCCAACTTTTTCGGAAAAGTGTGACATGCATTTTTTTACCCGTCTATATTAAGTAATCTGTTCATTAGCTCTCGTCAAGAGATTTTGAACTATTTGTATTCTCTGTCCTTGTCTTACATTATCCATTTTCACTAAGGAAAATACAAATAATGTGCGAATTAGGTGTAAATATGAATGGATAATTGGGCTTAGTGGACTGCAATTTCTATTGGTAATTGAACTGAGTGGAGTGCAGTTTGGTCTGAAATCATCGGTGTGATTTCATAAACTCGCAGCGCGAGTTTGATTGAAATCACAAGAATGATTTCATATCAAAATTACAAGACACGAAGTTTAATTACCACTCTATTACATCCATTTTGAAATAGCAAAATTCAGCGAGGCAATACAAGGTATTTTCATTCTGTTCAAATATTTTATTGATCCAGTATATTGAGCCGGTTTATAAAAAGTTGCAAAAGGTGTCATTTTCTCGCGATTTGATTGATTTTTTTGAACAGGCCTTGAAATTTGATTGATCGTCATGTTTAAGTAAAGCTGGGGAAAAAATGCCATTAAGAGCATAAAATGATGTAATTTGATAAAAAAAATTACACTGGAAAGAGCCAAACAGATTGCAAGGATCACAAGTGATTTGAAAATGGATGCAATAAAGGCTGTAATTGGGCGAGGAGTTTCAAATTGGACAAGCGCATAGCGCGAGGCTGATTAGAAATCACGAGCACGATTAACCCTAATTTGAGCGAGAAACAGATGGAATCGAACTGATAGGACTTGAAAAAGCCATATTAGGGAGTGTTAGGAACCACTAAGAGAACATCAGTTTATAATCTCTTGGAACACATCAAATTCGAGCATATTAATGTTGCTGCCATGCGATATAAGGAACACAGAGTCTCTGGGGGTATTTAAACGTAAGATCAATGACATTCTTTAAGTCTAACGCACGGCACTCACGGAAAACAGCTTTTAGTGTTATATTATATAGTTTGAATTTTAAATATTCTAGCGTATGTCATATGTATTTTTTAGGCTGATGAATTGACCGTGTTTAAATAAAAATAAAATGAAATAAAATGAAATGAAATGAAATGCCACCCGTTACCCGTTGCAGTGTTCGATTATTTGGACTATTGGTATTTTGTACTCCCAAAAAAACTTGTTTAACAAGTTGAGTACGCTACGTTTGAAAATATAGCAAAGGAAAATGGAAAGTGGATTGTACCATTTTTAGTGAAGGGATCCCGAGATAACGTCAACCAAGGGGAAATAAAACAAGTCAGCGTCTAAAAAAGTAGACTGGTGGAGTTTTTCTTTTTTCTTTCTTTCTTTCTTTTTTTTTTTTTTTTTTTTGCTCAAACCTTGCACTCAGCGGTCTGTGGGTCAAGGTTCGGCTTTATTTTCGTTCCGTCAAACATCTCACTTACCTATCAGTCTTTTAATCATAACATCATTATCTTTCGAAGCATTCATCAGTCATAGATGGTGGAAAGCAAAAGCAATGATATGTTAGACGATCGCAAATACTACGACATTCAAGGGTACTACTCCTGATCACCCTATAAATATCGCGTCTGTCCGTGAAAATTAAAAGCAACTTAGGGCGGAGGGGGATAAAAACCCAGGCGGAACTGAAGAACAATTCTGTCAACTATTTTGCTCTCGAGTTCGACCTCATTTCAAGGACAGGAAATGGGTCTATTTAGGGATCGAGGCTCAAGATTTAAAAATATCGCTGTTCACAGTAGCTGAGAGTAAGCTACCGACAAATTTTTTCGTATACCGACTGTTTGGTTGTTTTTTTTGGTTTTTTTATCAATTCTTTCGACAAACTTCGTTCCTTTTCCTTTGCAGTGGTCCACTAGGCTAGTCACGCAACGAGCTCATCGATTCGTGACAAGCGAAAAAGACGGCTACGAAAGAAATTAGCAAATCAAAACAGAGCTCCTGAGTTTATATTTTCAACATCAATTACCATAACATTGTTACCTTGATATACCACTTAACTTCTCTTCTACGCTTTTCTCGGCACATGGATCGCTTTCCTATTGTCAAGTAAGCTGAGATTTCAAGAACAAGACGGCGCGTGCTCTGTTGGTATTCATTTGTTTCTCGGAAAACAGATACGGCCGATTACGTCGAAACTGATATAGGTGAATGTCATTATTTTAAGGAAAGATCGTCACTTCACGAAGTTTAGGAGCATCAAGAATGAAGATTATCGGGTTTTACATCACATTATTTATATGTTTCGTGCCAGCTCTAGTAACAGGTTAGTTTAGTTATATAAAAACCTCAATCAAGCCTCGCACGCTTTTTAGGGGTACTACGGGGAATCACATCGTGTGAAATTGCTAGTTTAGTGAAAGGCGGAAGCGACGGCGACACTTATAGTTTAGATTTAGCTTTGGTGATACGTGAATTTTAGAAGCAATATTTCCTATGCTCTTCATGTTCGACTATGAATATAAATAGAGAATATTATAGGTGCGTGTTGATGTGGAATTTATCATCGAGTCTTCATCTCGATAGCTCACGAGTGAGCGTAGCGGACGAGTTGAACACGACCAAATCTTAAAAATTTAGTCGCCAAATTGGCCACTTGAATGTTTCATCATAACCTCATCAAGATATATAGTGAATTAAAAAGATTTGCAAAGATAAATCCGCTGCAAACTTCCTCGTTAAGTCTGTTTCCAAAACGCAGCACAAGCATCTCGATCGACAACTAGACGCCATCTTGAATAAAGGCTTGAAGATTGTATATGATCCATCCTAGTGTCCACTTTGTAACATGTTAAAGATCTTTTCCTCAGGCTGAAGGTCATAAATAAGTTTGTAATTGGCCAAGTAATCACTGTGCCTAAAAGACTTCAAGTAATCATGATTAACATTTGTTTAAAAATGCATAAATTCAGTCCAATTTTTATGCTTAAATTCCAAATTGTCTAGAACCAGCTACCAGTATATAATTCAGGAGATATTCATTGACCTGCACATTAGAATAGAAATGAATTCCATGTTCAGCTTGTGTTTAGCAAAAATTTCTCATTGAATCACCATTACTAATTTCCCATTACATTTTCTTCAATAATTCACAACTTTGTATAGAGTAATTGTCCATCGTATTTCATCAATGTATATGTAGAGTCAGTTGAATTCAAATTGTAACATTGCATTTGCAACTGAAGATGACACACGCAATGTCAAAACATGTTTTGCAAACTTACCAACAGGGTTCTTGCACATGTTTTCAACTTAATATTTGATGCTGCATAAAAATAACTGTTTTAGAGCTCTAATTAGTGTGATAGTGCTACTGTAAATCTTGTTATCATGCTTCTGTTTTGTAACTTTCATGACTAGACATGTCAGTATACATTGAGGCCCACTAGTTTCTTCTGAGAATCCTAAACTTGTTTAAAAATCAAGAACAGACACAGCTTCTTTAAGCCAAAAGTCAGAACAATCTGAGATCTTCATCGAGAGAAGTAAGGATGTTTGAAAATTTCAGGATCCCTTTCATAACACCTTTACAAAAAAACAGCTTAATTTTCCAAGATGCGTAAATACTATTAAATATTTTATTATCACTTTTTCTAATTTTTTTCAAATTTTCATTATTACTTTTATCATAACTTTTATTGTTATTTCTGTTGTTATTATTATTATTATTTTTACATTACTGTCAGCATTGTTACATTATCATTATTAATATTACTCAATTATCATCATAATTCCCAATATTATTATCATTATTCTTGTCATTAACATATAACTTATCATTTTCAGTATCCTTGCCAATGTTTTTGGCACGCATTGCTAGTCAGATAGCTAAAATTGCAATGGAGTTTCAAAATTATAGTACAAGTGCCTTGGTGATTTTATAAATTATGAAACATTAAACTTAGAATGAAAAATCTGACTGATAATTTGCATTTACCATGCCAAGGTCAAAGTCTACCTAGTTTTCAAGATCTTTGTCTGCGTAGTGTTCTCGTTTCTTTTGCAAACTCAGAGGGAAGTGTCCAATTCAGTTTTTTTTGGACAATTGATATTATGAATTTTTAGGCCTGCTCTATGTTGTTTGCTTAAGCCTTTGGCTTTGAAAAAAAAACCTAGAGCTCAGTTTTGATAATTCACGATCATCCAATAATTGCTCAGTGGTTTAGTTTTTTTGCTGATCCATCTCTACTCTTTGGAAAAAGTGTTATTTTACAACTAATCCCTGGCATAATGTTTCATCTTGAGTCTTCGCGCCAACGAACCTTATAATTTTTGTTCAGGGATTGTCGATCCTTTTATTTTTATTCATATCAAAGTTGACATTTCTTGTCAGTAAAGGGCTGTTGTTTTTATATGTTGAATAAAATAGTACTTGGTGGCTTGTAGATATGAAATTTATGTTCTCACATCCAACTAGACATCTCACTCATGAGCTATCGCGTTAAGCACTTGAAGAGAACTTATATATCTACACGCACCCATGTATTAGTCTCTACTTAAAACTATTTAAGTGAAACTATTTTCTCATTATGACACAGCTCCAGACATATTCATGTGGGAATTTACCAGAGAGTATTGCTACAGTGTTTACTGAGGCAGCCAGAATATGGGATGCTTATTGGATGGTTTTCCTGCCCAACTCACGATTGCAATAATGAGTGGGACAAACATTGGATAGCTGGCATACATTTTATGGAGAAGGTAACTCTTGAAAATCCACACTTCAATGCCTTTCTCAACGGGCCTTTACTTATCAAGAAATTTCTCCCCATGTACGATGGAAGATACTTCATCATGCGAGTGAAGACGGATACAGGAGCCAAGACAAGTATTTACCGTCGTAAAGTAGTACAAGGTAATGACTTCTTAAATATTCTGTTTTATATGCTGTCTCTATGCGTCCTTCTGTCTATTTTCTGTTTCAATGTAAAGGGAATTGGAGTCCCGACTTCTTTACCAATATTCATCATTTTTGCCCTTACCCGTTTCTAGAGCACCCACTTCTGACGCTGGTCAGTCAGCAAAATATCTATGCCTTTGAAGCGATGGATGTTTTTCTTTGAAGCTCAGGTGAAGGCCTACCCCTATCCATGGGTTTCACTGAGTCATGTCTTGGAGTCACACGAAAGAGTAATACAGGAGACATCCAACGTCAGTTCTCAAAAACTAATGAAGATTCCAAGCATCACTAAGGCCAGCAGTGGTGACTATGTCCTATACGCTGAGAATACTGTGGGAAATGATACTCTCACTGTGAGGTTTTATGCGGAGGGTGAGTTCGTTCTACTCACTTGTACTCACTAATGTTGGATTCCTGGGTATAAATTTTCACATAAGCAAAGAAATGCCACTTAAATTCATGGAAAAGCCAGCTCTGATTACTAGATGCCACCAGAAGACCTTAATTTTCTTTAAAAAAAACAACAATTTGTGGAACGCTGCACCCAATAGTTTTTGGGGGTGTGGCTCACTTAACATTACGGCTCATACACAAGTTTTTACGGTCCTTTATTTATTTGCATTGGAGCCCTCTTCTTTTCAGTTAAGAAAATTATTTACCTATTGTTTAAGGATTGTTACACATTGAAAACCATGGCTGAGGTATCTATTGTGTTTTTTCCTGCATTTAGGCATGCCAGGCCGTTCATCTTCACCACCACCAGGTAAACACTGCAATCCGTACTTTCTCTCCCTGTTATTTCCTCCTCTTCTTTCTTTCCTCTTCCTTGTGCATCGTTATTAAGGTGACTTCTTACTCTCATCTATGCTCGTATTTAATCGAGATATATAGGTTTTTATAATGATAAAATCTTATGTTTTATCTCCCATTAAGGTGACATCCCAACCTCAGAGGCTCCTAAACCTTCAGACTCTACTCCCTCAATTATTCATACCGTTGTTTTGTTTTTTTTTGGTTTGTTTGTTTGTTTTTTCCCCGAGGAAAACAATATAAACCAATATGCATGTAAACGAATTTCCTATATAGCTGAATGACTGACCTCATTTATCTCTTCTGCTCCACCTGTTGCTTTTGTTGTTATTGTTAACCGTCGTATCGATTTTTCCAAATGATGAATGTGTTACTTTTAACCCATTGCAAAGATTTGTGATCTAAGCTTGGTTTTCAGAGTTTGATATATCTCACGTTTTATCCGAGTTATGCATAAGGGGAAGACGCTTGAATGCAACAGATTTCTAAACTTAAAAACGCTTTCCTGATTGAAGCTTTAAAGAGATTGTAGAATATGAGGTTTAAGCTCATGCATGGTGCCCCCCAGGGGCTCTGTTATCAGGTTGAATGAGTATAATAAACTTACAGAGAATAATGACCTATTTATTCATAGATGAATGCAGCAACGATGTGAATTTTACGACGGCATTCAGGAATCCAAGTGTCCGTGCGTTGGTTATTATTCTGGCGTTGATAATTATTCTGGCGGTGATAGGCATTGTCATACTGTTGAGATTAGTTTTGTTAAAAACTTGTAATTGTCACTTAAATCAAGGGAAGCAGTATAACTTGGAAGTTAATGATAAAGAATGCAACACTACAGCTAAGAGTAGCAACGAGAGCATTGCCAAGGAGCAAACGGACAGCGCTGAAAATGTGTACCAGCTATTTGTTGCAGTAGTAGCATTCGACCGTAATAGTGGGGCAATTGCTCTTGGTGGAAAATATAGATAATGCTTATTCACGTACTCTTTTAAAGCAGTGAAATCTAGAGTGCATATGGCCTTAAACCTTAGTGTCGTTATTAGTTATATTTACTACTCTAAAACGGTACTTGGCATGGATTGCGTTTCCATTAATTTATTTTATTATATGTATTTTATTTATTACTTATTTTTTTATCTTGTAAATTACTGAATTAGTGATACATTTCTTTTCAAGTGAGAAAAAAGAGTTTATGACGTCAGTAAGTTACAAGCTGTAAAACTGAAAGATTTCTTTTGCAAAAATTATTTGATTTTTTTATTTTTATTTTCTGTGGATGTCATGTCTCTGTCCTATACTTTTTTTTAATACATTCTTTGAATTTAAAGTGTATTTTACATTCTAAAGCCGCATTTTCCGCTGTATGTTTGAATACTTATGAGAGGTTTTCGCCACAACAGCTTCTTAAAAGCAGGTCAATTTTTTCAAAAATAACCGAAGGTAATTAAGGCTATTTGAGCGGAATTAAATAATTATTAGTGTGAATTTCATGAAACCGTCTCCGTGGGGAAATGGCTTTGACGACTAACGGTTAAAATTCGGGCCGTTTTGTGGACATCGTTTACTTTACTTCATTTGTGATTTCAAGAAAAAGTTTTATGGTTAACTCTTTTTTTTTGTGTGTAAGAAGTTGGAAATAAAATTTGCTTATCTTGCATTTGTTTTGTTTCTTTAACTTTCTGTTTGCTTCCTTGGGAGTTTGGATTTCGAGTTGTACTGCCAATGATAAGTTATTGTAAGCGAGCTGGTGGACTAGCCAATCCGAGACGTCCAAAAAAAATTTCAAATCTCCAAAGATGATGATAATAATAACAATAATAATAACTATTGTGATAATTATTATGATAGGAGCGATGATTAGAATTATTATACACTCAGCTCAATATCTCTTTTCTGATTGGCCGAAAGCGTAAAGTGAATTTTTGCAAAAACTATTATGCAAGTATCAACAGTGGCATGTATCTTAAAACAGAATTTAGCGTATTGGTCAAGGGTCCCTGAGAGGAAAAAAAACTTTCCATGACTGACTGAGATCTTTAATTTTTTATTTGATCATTAGTCAGACCTCAGGACTAAAACCAGATTCATACAGAACATGTTTAGTTAAACAGGGTGAATGAAATCCTAAACAAAGAACTTAAAAAATATCTTTTTCCATAGAATCCAAGTAGTCTTTAGCTTGTATTTTCAATGTGCTAAATCTGAAGTCGACAAACATGGATTTAAGCAGCTCATGAAGAAAGCAAATTTAAACTGAGTTGCTTTGGTGTGAATGGGGTATAAGGCATATCATAACAAAGTTCGGATATAACGCGTGCTTTCTTTAATCGAAAGAGCGTGCTCTATCAGAGTACAACTACACGGAGCTGAACTGAAGCTGTCACGCCATCTGCCAATTTGTACTATGTCCAACCAATTCCCGAACTTCTCTCTTGCTTTTCCTAAATTGGAGGTGGAATTTTGGAACAAGCGAGTCGGCAATTACCAACAGAAGAACCAAATAAGGGTTTGTAAACATGCCAAGAGCCGTATTTGACGTTATCACATCGTGAAATCATTATTTTCAACCCAAAATTGTCAAGTTTCCGCCCTCTTTCCAGCATTCATTGCCGTGAGGAAGATTGTCCCTCTTTTTACAATCGATTTTGTGCCTTGCAGATGGGCAGGAAGGTCGCCTGGCTTGCGCATTTCGTCCATAATGGCGTCCAAATAATATAAGAAACTATGGAAATTTGTAAAAATTTCTAAAATATAACAATCAGGAGCTAATGGTCCCGTCTGCTCTCGATCGAGACATATTCAGTACTGATTCTGCTATTCATCAAACCTCACAGGGACTCGATAAATAAAAACCTCTTACTTCCCGAGCCAGTTCTTTTGTCATTGATCATTGATCTAAGTAGCCATGCAGTTCTTCAAAATCCATCGTTCTCCATCCCAAACACTCGCCTATTACAGGAAAGTGCATCAATAAAGTCAACTGCTCTCGATCGAATTGACTGCTACAGAGTTCGAAGCGTCCAAATAACCTGTAAAATTGCCATTTCCTCCCATCAAAAAACTTCCCAAGGCGCCAGAATATCCCTTATTTTCCATGTTGAGTAAGTGACGAGACGCCATGTTGAAAACTATGACTGAAATAGTTAAACAAGAGCAACGCTGGTCTTCGAATCGTCGGCCATATTTGTTATGTTCTTGCAGGGAAATAAATTAGCTCTCAGGTCCTTTTCGGAATAAAAATATGCCAGGCATTGAATGCAAATTCAGTAGTC
This sequence comes from Pocillopora verrucosa, assembly GCF_036669915.1. NCBI lineage: Eukaryota > Metazoa > Cnidaria > Anthozoa > Scleractinia > Pocilloporidae > Pocillopora > Pocillopora verrucosa. The sequence continues at coordinate 6,157,934 of NC_089317.1, forward strand.
TTAGCGCGAAAATTAAATTAAAGCAAATCAAAATTCTGACATCATGTCATCGCTCTGCCTCAAAAAATCCCAAAGATTTACTTGCAGGTCTTCTTTTCTTTTTCTTTTCATCAAATAGAAGATCTGCGGTGCTCAAATTGTATAAGTCATGGTACGAAACACTCTTCTTTGCAGATCGAGCCGTGATCGCCGCCATATTGAATTCTCTTGATATTCTATTGTTCCGGAGTGTAATACGATATACCGCTGATAATTGTTAGCGGGTTCGAAATGTCCTTGATTTCTGGCGATAAGGGCGTTCTTGCCATTCCTGGTGCTCACGGGGTAGTATATAATTTGTGTACGACGCACTAATATACACTCGAATTGAACTGAAAAATGCTTTATATACAAGTTGAGATGTTCCAGCTCAAACTCAAATTTTTGACGGAATGGTTCGACCTATATTAGTTGCATGCATGCATTTCTATCGTTTCTACCGTGATAAAGAGATTGATGCGTTTGCGAATGAAAACACCGTTTTAAAATTTCGCCAGCCTCATGTTATCGGGCCAAAGTCTCGTGCAAACATAACCCCGGTTAACCAATCAAACAAATAGATGAAATTCATTAAGCATATGCATGACGATTTCCTGTTAATTAATCTTTGCCCCAATAGAAAACATACAAAGACCTAATCAGCTTCTTGTATGAAACACGTGTTTTTATCACCACAATAAAATGAATAAATAAATAGATAAAAAGAAAAATTCATAGATAGTTTAAAACTTGTGAGATTCGTTCCTCAGAAAAACACCTTCCTACCTCTTATCCCGTAAAATGGTCGCTTAACTTAAGTTAAAAGAGGATGTTGTATGACTTTTCTGTTGTTGACGTCATTGCTAACCTTAGTTCATTATTGGACCTGACCAAGTAATTAGTTCACCATTTCAAAGTCAACTGTTCGCCGAATCGACATTAATTCAATTTGTAGCGGAGTTTCAACCAGATATGCACATTTCTTTGGGAAAAATTCTTCCATATTTCTTCTTTTCATCGAGCTTAATACTGAGATCCAAAGGTATGTTTATTAGAGCACTTAAATTTGATTCATGAAACCCCAGAATCTACACGCTGTCCGGCAAATGTTTGAGTTACTTGTAACTATGGCGGCATTAATACTACAAGGATATGGTTTCTCTGCTGATGTGGAATCTTTCTCGCCTTCGGAATGAATCGAAATTTAAAGCTCGTTACTTTTGATTCGCGGGTGATTTTGTTTAGTATTGGGCACAATTTCATGCCTCGTGATGTTATGTCAGTCTTTGGTTGTAAACGAGTCAAAGCAACAAGTTCTTTGGCGGCCTTTTCGATACTTTAATCAGTGCAGAGAGAATTGTCAGACATATATTCATCACTTGTTCCAGCTAAGCCTGGGTTAGCATTGTTTTCGCCAGTTTAAATTTACGGTTTAACTCGCGTTTTGACACCTTCAATTTCTTAAAGTACATTCCTTATTTAAATCTAACGCTTAAAATCGGTCAGCGTGTAATTATAAGCCAATTTTTAAGAGCTAATGTCAACATGCATTAGACAAACAAAGGCAAGTCGCCCGAATTCGTTTTCTCTCCTACTTTCATATTTTGTAGCCCAATATGTCCTAATTATTGTGGCGTGGTTTTTTTGTGAAAATATGTTTAAGTTTTTGAGAAATAACCGCTCAAATATGCAAATTTTCACCCTGAATATTGCTCGAGTTGTGTGACCTCATGTAACGAATTTACTTGACCTCCGGTATTTGTGTCGGCATAATCCTTTGTTTTATCATGTAAACTTAATCCCCTGTCATTATTGAAGCGGCAAAGAAATATTTATTTTTTGGTGAGTATTTTTGTCCGACATACTTTTTCTATGTCGAAATGTAGCATCAAAACAAAGACAGTTTTAACAATGACCGATATGACAGAATCTACTGAGCTTCTAGCTTTTAAAAGGCAAAAGGATGGTTATAAAGTTACTGTAAAAATTTTCCTTGTGTATTTGTGTTGTTCTATCGTGAGACGAACTCAAAGTCCGGCAAAATTTACTTGCTAGCGACTATGAAATATACATGGAGTGCCTACTTGTCGCCACCGTTCACTGGATAAATCACTACAGCTTGTAAAGAAATCTAACATGACACTCTTACCTTGTTTATTTAGGATTTTATTAGCTGTTTCGATGATCAAGTTATGCTTGTCGCCACCGTTTATTGGCATATCGAGGCATAAATCATTATAATTTGTAAAAAAATTCGAACATTATACTCTTACCTTGTTTATTTATGATTTTATTAGACCAATAAGCTGTTTCGGTTATTATATTACGCTTGGGTATTTCCTTTTTGCCGGGAGCCCAGTGTTCTGGCAGGAAAGCAAAGCGTGATGCTCTGGGAATAAAGAAGCATAGAAAAAGGACGTAAATACTTGTTTTTTTTCAAGCTAAATTATCTTGCATGTAAACGCGGTATGAAATTCATTTCGCTCCGGAACGAAACCCATTTTGAAATAAAGTAAAAAGTACCTTAGGGACGGACCATTAGACTTTTGCTGCAGGAAGGGGGGGGGGGGTAGGAGGGGGGTCTTTTGCCAATTGCACCATGTGTTTTCTTCCATTAAGCCTGTGCTCGATTTTTTCGGGGGTTATTGCCCAACACCCCAACACCCCCCGCCCCGCATCAAAATTCTAATGGTCCGTCGCTAATATGCGATCTGGTCCTACAACTTTTTATGTGATGAAAGAATCTGGATATACATGTATTACACGCGTTGTTTGTTTGTTTGTTTTTTTTTAATTACCGAGCGAATTTCAATTGATAATTTCAAGAAGTAAGGAGCAACAACAAAAGGATTCCAAACAAAGCGAGGTGCCATTTTCAGTCATACCTGGTCGGACATCTTGAAAACAAAGGATGACACGCAAGCAGTTTACTTCAAATTTGACATAAAAATAATTCTGATGCCTCTTTGAAAAGAAAAAAAGGTTTGAACAGTAGACATCGCAAGATCTTTGGCTATGTTACAAAAGAATACTTAATGCAGTATAAGTGCACACATCGAGTGGTGGATGCACTTGAATAGTCTGTTTAATAAATGCAGACGTACAGTTATTTTACAGTTATTTCAAGACGAACAAATCAAAAACAAGTACAGCCGTCCTGCCTAGAAGCAGGACAGATTTTGTCAGCATAAAAATCTGACAAATTAGCGCCTAAAAGTTTTTATAAGTTACTAACCAGTTTACGTGAATTTTACAAGGTGAGACTGACAGCTCGTAATTGGCAAATCACATCTTTTGTTTTAACAGGGTTGATGGGGGAGGAGGGGGAGGCGATCGGAAATGGGTGAGGATGCTTTTCGTACCTTTCAGGGGTCAAAATCAGTGATTTGGTACCTTTTATGGTGTCTCGAACTTTAGTGGACTACCGGAGACCCAGCTGGTACCTTTTAGGGTGTTTTTCGCTCAATAAAATACCTGAAATAGGCACTACTAGGACGATTTTAAAGATCTGACTAGAGCCTCTGGAGCACATCGATAAAGTAGTTCTTATTTTTGGGATTTTTCAATTTTTTTGTGTTTAAATTGGTACTTTTTAGGGGTAGATATCAGTTGTTGCCACTCCCATTCGGATAAGACTCATTTCGAAATTCCCGGCGCGCATCCTCGCCCTCTTATGTGTAGGGGTTCCCCGAGGGGTGCTGATACGTGCAGCACACTTGAAATTTAGCAAGGACAGATTTTGATGTGATTTTCGGTGAAGAGAAAAAAGTCTTGTCAGCGTCTTGTAGCTGCTGCGGAAGGGCCCTTTACCACTGTGTGCTTAATTACGCGTCCCGCCAGACGGCGGGAAGCCTACAAAGTGCTCAGACATTAGAATAGAAAACTCCGCCTCTGTATGGATTTTTGGTAGCCTATTAACCAATTCCCAGTTGAGCCCTATTTCTGACGGGACGCGTAATTTTGTAAAAGGTGGTAAGTGGCCAGGTTATATGAATTTTCCAGACGTCTTACTTACTATCTGTGGTACACGCGTGCCAATTCCTTAATAGGCATTTGGAATCGACTGAACCCTACCTTTACCATGGCCGCACACATTTTTAAGCACTCTACATCTACTAATGGCACCGCGAATCCATTCAACACTGGTATCGAGATTTGATCTATGGGTAGGGCAAATTGTGAAATCATCGATATCTTTTGGCGTCTCGCAGCTGCCGGCTCGCGACAAAATAAGATCAACTTCAATTTCTAGATTTCCGCAAGTAACTTGAAATGTACTTTTTACAACTATGCAAGGGAACGACCAGAGATATGAAACGTCGGTCTTCTCGATAATTATACCCAAAACTCCCACCAGCGAACGATTTAAATGATCAGCAAATCTCTTTGTTAGCATGTAAGATGAGACGCTAATACAGCAGATCAATTAGCTAAATCACTATGTAGCTTGTCAATCGAATTGACTTTTGTAAGCATTCTTTGACTTCCGCCGGCAAAGGAATCATTGATGGATCTGGACATTTTAGTTTTCTGAATACAGTAATTCTTGGAAGGTTTTTATAGATATGAAAAGAGGGAAAAAAACCCATCTCTTGGTAATTCAGAGGTTGATTCATCTTTGAATTTATATGTGTCACGCTGGTCATGCAACTAATATAATAATGTGGAGAAGATTTACAAACTGCAAATTAAATCGTGCTAGAAAGTGGTAGAGCATAACTTGATCATCGAAACAGCTAATAAAATCCTAAATAAACAAGGTGAGAGTGTCATGTTAGATTTCTTCATAAACTGTTGTGATTTATGCCAGTAAACGGTGGCGACAAGTAGGCACACCATGTATATTTCATAGTCGCTAGCAAGTAAATTTTGCCGGACTTTTGAGTTCGTCTCACGATAGAACAACACAAATACACAAGGAAATTTTTACATTAACTTTATAAACATCCTTTTGTCTTTTAAAAGCTAGAAGCTCAGTAGATTCTGTCATATCAGTCATTGTTAAAACTGTCTCTGTTTTTGATGCTACTTTTCGACATAGAAATCTTGGCGTAACAGGTATCAGTCATGAAAAGAAACGCAGAGAAACTTCGCTGCTTTTGGTTTATTAATGTCTGTTATTGTTCTTCGTGTTGTTGGTCACTCTTTTTGTTTTTTTTTCGCTTGTTTTATTTCTCTTATCGGACAAAAATATTCACCAAAAAATAAATATTTCTTTGCAGCTTCAATAATGACAGGGGATTAAATTTAGATGATAAAACAAAGGATCATTCCGACACAAATACCGGAGGTCAAGTAAATTCGTTACCTGAGGTCACACAACTCGGGTAATATTCAGGGTGAAAATTTGCATATTTGAGCGGTCGAACAAAAAATATCATTTCTCGAAAACTAAAATTTATTTTCACAAAAAACCACACCACAATTATTAGGCTACATTATTATTAGGCTTATTATTGGGCTACAAAATATGAAAGTAGGAGAGAAAACGAATTCGGGCGACTTGCCACAATATTTCAAATTTGTTCGATGGATGCTGACATCCTCTCTTAAAAAGAAGCTCACTGAACACTTCAGATACAAAATTGGTTGAAAATGGAGATACTTATAATATTAATGAGACTGATATTAACAGTTCTTATATTAACTCTTTAACTCCAAGGTTAAAATTTTTAATTCTCTTAGCTGTCAACTGTACAATTCTTATGATGTTCGTTCAGAGAATTTAGTATTGGATCAACTAATTATCCCCAAATTGTTATTTTTCTTTATTCCCATCACTTATCTGGTTGATATTGAACTGATATTGTGAGGAGAAATTCTGTCTTAGTCACTCATCGGAGTTTTAGGATTAAAATAAAAAGTGAAAAAAATTATATTACCCTCTATTTGATAGGTGCTGAGCTTCAGGTTACAGTGAAACTTCACGAGAAGTTCTTGCTGGCGTGCACTGCATCCAGCGATCCAGAAAATGTTAAACATATCGGTTGGTACCGCTGCTCTAGCAGTGATTGCGAACACGACTGGGACAAGTTCCTGATAGCGCATGTTCAAAATGTGACAGAGACAATTGCCGATAACCCAAATTTTGAGGTTTACACCAACGGCACCTTAGTTATTAAGAAGGTACTACCTGTCGATGATGGAAAAATGTTTATCTGCATTGCCGAGGAGAGGCACATAGGGAGAAAAAGGTCTACGACGATCCTCCATATAGGCAAAGGTGATTTTTATATAAGTGTTAGATAATGATGATAATAGTAATAATAATGATAATAGCATTTTTAAAATAACAATGGGAATTAACAGTGGACAATCCTAGTGGTGGCTTTTATTGTCTACGGTTTCCAGTACTAAATGACATTTGGAATGTTGATGACTTGAGGGTAACGATAATTGGAGAATCCTGAGAAAAAATACGGAGCAAGGACGAGAAACAACAGAAACCCACTCGTGACGTCAGAGGTCCATTTATTGAGGGTCCCGGTAGATTGACGTGCCCGTAAAATGTGCTATTTGAGACAAGTTTACAATAAGACTGTCAGCTATAGAAACAAATTGGAATGGTGAGTGTACCAGAACCTGCTTCTCTGTTCTTTAAATTTTTATTTTAAAATATGGCTTTTGGCTGGTAAAGTTTCCGCCACTTCGCCATCCCAACTCTTCGCTTTCGTTTATTTAATCTTATCACTTCGGATGCTGTTTCTCTGCATCTTTGCTTTTCTTTTCTGTCGCTGAAGGAATCCTTATAGTAGTTAGATAATTTTGATTTTTTTTTTGAACCCCCACAATGAATACCAGAGAGTCCTCGGGAGCCTCGTGTGATGAAAGGAATGGATCTTCATTTGGCTACTCGAGTTCAGGGGTATCCTTACCTCTGGTTAGCTTGGAGCCAATATGAGGTTCTCCTTCACAATACACAGACTGAAAATCACCCTCGGAGATCCAGGGCTGTGAGTCGATTTCAAGCCAAGGGCTCTTTCGCCTTGACTTGAAATCGACTCACAGCCCCTGGGTCTCTGAGGATGACTGAAAACATACGAGTGATGAAAAAATTGGACGACCATGAGAAAGATTTAAGAAAAAAAATAGCCAACGGTTCTACGTCTTCAATAAAAACAACAGTTAACTCCGAAGTACACGACAACAGCACATGCACATGACGTGTACTGTCCAAAGTCCAGTTCCTAGTGCTGCTAAAATCGGGCTGATGAGAAACAATCGCGTTGGAGAATTTTCTCATAATTCTAATTGCAATGATAACAATAATGATAACAATAAAGGTAAAGATAGTAATGATAATAATTATTATAATGATAATTTAATAATACTGATAATGACAATGATATCTAAATCTAACACAAAATCGGTCAGCGTGTGATTATATGCAAGTTTTTGAAAAGAAGCTCACCGAACACTCCTGATTAAAAAATTGGAGAAAAAGGGAGGCACTGGTAATGAAAGTAAGAATGATACCAACAGTTATGATATTAAAAAAAAAGATTGAAAAAACTATATCACCCTTTATTTGATAGTTGCTGAGGTTACAGTAAAAATTCACGAAAGACTCTTGCTGTCGTGCTCTGCATCAAGTGGTCCAGAGAATGTTAAAAAGATCGATTGGCACCGCTGCTCCACCTATGATTGCAAAAATGAGTTGCTAAAGACCCAGATAGCGCGTGTTCAAAACATGAGAGTGACAATTCCCTGCCCAAACTTTGAGGTTTACACCAACGGCACCTTAGTTATCAAGAAAGTACTGCCTGCGGATGATGGAAAATGGTTTATCTGTATTGCCCAGAAGACGTTTATAGGGAACGATAATTCTACGACGATCCTCCATATAGCCAAAGGTGATATTTATATAAGTGGTAATAGTAATAATACAATGGGAATTTATATTTTTAGCAGTGGACAATCCACGAGGTGGTTTTTGTTGTCCACAGTGTGAAGGAAGAAATGACATTTGGAATGTTGTTTTTCTGGGGGGTAAGAATTATTGGAGAAACCCACTCGTGACGTCAGGGGTCCATTTATTGAGGGTCCCGGTAGCTTAACGTGCCCTCAAAATGTTCTGTTTAAAACAAGTTTACAATAAGACTGTCAGCTAAAAAAACAAATTGGACTGGTAAATGAACCAGCACTTGCTTCTCCGTTCTTTAAATTTTGATCTTAAAATATGGCTCTTGGCCCTTAAAGTTTCCCTACTCCTCGCCTTCGTTTATTTAATATTATCACTTCGGACTCTGTTTCTTTGCATCTTTGCTTTTCTTCTCTGTCGCTTAAGAATGCAAACCTTCCTATTGTAATTGGATAATTTTGATTTTTTTAGAACCCCCACAATTGATACAAGAGAGTCCTCCACAGCCTCAGGTCCTTGAAGGAAACGATCTTCATTTGGATGTTCGAGTGCAAGGGTATCCTTACCCCTGGATAACTTGGAGCCATGGTGACCATCTCCTACAGAATAAATCGGTTAAAGATTCAGAAACAAGGCTTAAAATTCGCAACGTCACTGTATTAGAAGGCGGACGTTACACCTGTAACGCCAAGAATCCATTGGGACACGATATCTTGACCTTTGACGTTAATGTTGAAGGTATTGATTTTATTTATAGTTATGCTAGCTTCGTGAGAGTAGATGAAGCCAGTCATGAAAAGAAACGCACAGAAACTTTGCTGCTTTTGGTTTATTAATTTCTGTTATTGTTCTTCGTGTTGTTGGTCACTCTTTTTGTTTTGTTTTGCTCGTTTTGTTTCTCTTATTTTCTTATGTTTTGTTTTGGTTTCATTACTATTTTTTATCTTAACCTACTGCTATATTAGAGAAAAGCTACACACTCACTCAGACGCTTCCATTTTTTTCCCTCTGTATGTAGGTCCGCCGGTGAGGACGACTGCAGCACCAGGTAGGTTCTTCCGCTCTTTAACCTTTCCAGATGACCTAAAAGGACTGAACAGGGTTCTGAGAACTGCCTTGGCATATAATAACTTCTTTAAGATATGAACAGTAGGCAAAGTATGGAAGTTATTTACTTTGCCACTCTGTTTCTACTTATAGATATCCAAACTCCATCATCTTCACCAAAATCAGGTAAGTACAATGTGTCCTATTTCAATTTTTCCAATGTCAGTGTTGGAGCAAATTGGAGTGTGTCCAAAATTACATCGGATTGCATTGATTTTTATCGATCCTTTTTTTACCTAAGGACTACCCTGCCATAAAATATAACTTTTAGGCCTCTATAAGATATGAACAGCGAGGTAAAGTATACCAGAGATTCACTTTGCCACTTCGTTTCTACTCTTAGATTTCCAAACCCCATCATCCTCACCAACATCATGTAAGTACAATGTGTTCTATTTCAATTTTTTCAATGTCAGTTTTGGAGCAAATTTTAACTGAGTGTGTCCAAAATTACATAGGATTGAATTGATTTTTATCAATCCTATTTTTCACGACCAAAGTCTTTATTACTGGTATTTGTTTATCACTGAAGTATGTCTCACAGCCGCACTCGTAGAATTTAATATGAACTGATTCCCTCTGCTTCTCTCCTCACTTCCCTCCACTTCAATACATGCACATTCTCATCCATATTCCTACTCACAACCCCTCCCTCTAATCGAAAAACAAGATACAGTCCAACCTATTTTAAGTGGTCACTCACGCGGAATGGCACCATGACCGTTTCATACAGGTTGACCGCTATGTAGGTTCCACAGAATAAGGGTATTATGAAAAACCATTAAAAAAGTGCCATTTTATGTCACAATCGACCACTTTATGCACAGAAACTACCTTATAAATACAATTGGTTTTATTTGGGTGGTTCCATTTTAAGTGACCGTTCAATACAGGTTGAAGACAATACAACATAGGTTATATAAAATATAACTTGCAAGGTCTTTTTCCTGTAGAGCTCACTCGGCGGCAGGAAGAGAATCACCATGTTCTTTGAGTCCTAATTAGGAGAATGAAGCCTAGTTTAAAGAGAAACTGATTCTGAAAAATATTTGACGTTAAATAAATGAAGAAACGAAGATATACCAGATTGAAAGTGACTGTGAATGCTAAGACTTTAATTCTTCATCAGTTATTAACTTAATTCCAATTAACTTAACTCCAATCTATGCTTTGAATGAAAATTTCAGTTTTCCTCTCCAAATTTATTATTCAATCATGTATTTATTTGTTTGTTTGTTTTCTAGGGGGTTCAAGTCTCGCCGGATGGATAATTACAATAGTGATCAATCCACTTTTGGTAGTCATAATAATAATATTAATAATAATCATTTGGATTCTCAAGAAAAAAAGGAGTTCGCCAAACCGGCATTTAAATAGGCTGTTCTGGAGATGCCTTTCTAATAGTTAGTATAGCTGTAAATTGTAACAAACTATTTTACTGCTATTTCCGAATATTTTACGAAAAGTGTGAAAAGTCATTTTTTCACCTGTCAAAAGATAATAGAATTGTAAATTGAAACGGACAATTTTACTTCTATTTTCCAAATATTTTGAGAAAAGTGTGAAATGCATTTTTTCTCGTCTATATTTAGTAATCTGTTCATTAGCTCTCGTTAAGAGATTATGAACTATCTGTATTCTCTGCCCTTGTCTTACATTATCCATTTTTACTAAGGAAAATACAAATAATGCGCGAATCAGGTGCAAATGTGAATGGATAATTGGGCTTAGTGGACTGCAATTTCTGTTGAACTGAGTGGAGTGCAGTTTGGTCTGAAATCATCCGCGTGATTTCATAAACTCGCAGCGCGAGTTTGATTGAAATCACAATTATGATTTCATATCAAAATTGCAAGACACCAAGTTTAATCAGCACTTTATTACATCTATTTTGAAATAGCAAAATTTAGTAACGCAATACAAGGTATTTTCATTCTGTTCAAATATTTTATTGATCCAGTATATTGAGCCGGTTTATAAAAAGTTGCAAAAGTTGTCTCTCATTTTCTTGCAATTTGATTGATTTATTTGAAAAAGCCTTGAAATTTGATTGGTCTTCATGTTTTAGTAAAGCTAGGAAAAAGATGCCATTAAGAGCATAAAATGATGCAATTTACGAAAAAAACTGCACTGCAGAGAACCAAACAGATTGCAAGGATCACAAGTGATTTGAAAATGGATGGAAAAAAGGCTGTAATTAGGCGAGGAGTAACAATTATCATAATATTGTTACCTTGATATACCACTTAACTTCTTTTCCATGCTTTTCTCGGCACATGGATCGCTTTCCTATTGTCAAGAAAGATAAAGATTTCAAGAACAAGACGGCGCGTGCTCTGTTGATATTCATTTGTTTCTCGTAAAACAGATACGGCCGATTACGTCGAGACTGATGTGGGTGAATGTTATTATTTTACTAGAAGATCGCCACTTTACGAACTTAAGGAGCATCAAGAATGAAGATTATCGGGTTTTACATTCCATTCTTTATATGTTTCGTGCCAGCTCTGGTAACAGGTTAGTTTAGTCATATAAAAAAATTCAATCAAGCCTCGAACGCTTTTTAAGGGTATTACGTGAATCACATCATGTGAAATTGCTGGTTTAGCTAAAGGCGAAGGCGATGGCGACGCTTATAGTTTAGATTTAGATTTCTTGATATACCACTTAACTTCTTTTCTATGCTTTTCTCGGCACATGGATCGCTTTACTATTGTCAAGTAAGCTAAGATTTCAAGAACAAGACGGCGCGTGCTCTGTTGGTATTCATTTGTTTCTCGGAAAACAGATACGGCCGATTACGTCGAGACTGATATGGGTGGAATGTCATTATTTTAAGAAAAGATCGTAACTTCACGAAGTTAAGGAGCATCAAGAATGAAGATTATCGGGTTTTTACATTCCATTCTTTATATGTTTCGTGCCAGCTCTAGTAACAGGTTAGTTTAGTCATATAAAAACCTCAATCAAGCCCCGTAATACCCTTAAAAAGCGTTGAACGCTTTTTAGGGGTATTACGGGGAATCACTTCATGTGAAATTGCTGGTTTAGCGAAAGGCGAAAGCGACGGCGACACTTATAGTTTAGATTTAGCTTCGGTGAGACGTGAATGGACAAAGTAAAAGTAGAAACCAAAAACTATCTATATCAGATTTTGCTATAGGCCTGAAGTTCTCTGAGCGTCACTTTGTAATCATTTTCAGCCACAAATATGACATGGCATATTACTTTCGCTCGGAATAATGTTGGGTTAACTTGAGAAATTCTTTGCAGTGGCCAATTTCTATTTTTATTACACCCATTTTGAAATCACTGCTGGTCCCTGTAATCTGATTGGCTCTAATTGGTGCGATTTATTCACGAATCGAACCATTTTTAACTCGTGAATTGCGCGTATGCGCAAGAGCGAGTTATAGATATGATGTGGAGAATGGCACTCGCTCGCTCCCTCGATTGGTCGATTCCTGTAAACTTTTTTCGATTTTAGGCTTTTGAGTGCATTTGATAGTTTTTGGCGAGTAATAAAGAAACGAAATGGCGATCTTTGTTGCTAAGAATTGCGGTGGGGTGAAAAAGAAGCCAATGATAATCTTAAAAGAGTTTATTTTTTTTTAGTTTTAGTTTCAACAAGCGGCGCCAGCGACTAGCAAGCGTGCGAGGATTCACATTGAAATAAGAGAACAACCTTCGTTTTTCATAAAATTATAATTTACAATCCTTGAACTTGAAAACAATCCGAAGATTCACTAAACTCCGAAGCGCATGGAGTTTACAGGTGTTCAAAAGCTTTTTCTGTTATGGAATGAGGTTGAGGACAAAATCGATCATTACATTTCGTATCGTGTATTTTTTCTGTGTGAAGCAACAAAAGGTGCCGGCAACTGACGAAATTAAAGGTTAATACGAAAATCAAATAACACCTAAACAATCAATTTTGGCTACCGATTTTCAGTGAATTTTTAAAGAACAATTTTCTTTTAAGTTTCAAGATAATTTGAAGATTCAAAATAAATATTACGTACTAAAATGCGAAAGTCATACACCAGAAAATTGATAAATAGGCCTGAAATGAAACTCTATCTTGTTCTTGATTATACGTTGCCTAGCACGTGACCAAAATCTACCCAGGCGGAAATCCAAAATGACGATGGCAGTCTGGGCTTAGTTATATTACTCAAAGCTCGTTCCCGTTTGTCTTATCTAATAAAGAGGGAATCATTAATGTTTTCATTAAGATAGCATTGCCTTAATTTTCCAATATTTACAATGATAGACAGGAAATTTCACTTTTCACCCACATTTACTTCCAACCTTTTCTTTTGAACCAGAAACAAAAATGATGTTTTGAAAGACATGACATCATCCACCCTTTTCAAATGTAATAGCATGATCATTTCAATTGTAACGCCTTCTTATCCCAAGATTACTTTGTTTCTTTGCTACATTAGCGAACACTGAACTACTGCTCGTACTCCAAATATGACACTCAACCACAAAATTCCCTAAACCAGAATACACTAAACATAATCAAAATAATCATGTAAGTCATCTGTGAATTCAAGAGTTTGCTCACAGAGCACTTTGATTTTGCTTTAAATCGCATCTTTTTCCCAGCCGATGAGGAGGCTACACCAAAAACAAAACAACCAATCAGATTTCAAGGCTTGTTTAAAGTAACCAATCAAGTTGCAGGAAAATGAAAGACAAAGTGTGTCATGTGGCAAATTTTGCAACTTTTGTTTCCAAAACTCGTATTTCTTTTCCCCCAAAAATGGATGATTCCCGATCTTCAAAACTCCAACACCAATCTGACAGAATTTGCATTAAAAAGCGAACAAGGAGTCGTAGTGTCCTCAATGACGATAGCCTGTAGAGCAGGCGTAATTTTGGCAAGCAAGCGAATGCTTAGTATTTTCTTAGCGAAAATTATGGCCGCTATTTTTTACTTTAATGACAACGGAAGGCTGAGGAGAGGAAGAAATCTGTATCAAGGGGGTGAGCGACGGTCAAGAATAAGGAGAGGGGCAAGGTTGGGGGAGTTAACTCGCCTTAGTGAGACGCCTACGCTGCAGGCTACAATGAAGACGACAAAAATGTTGTGAGTTACTAAATCACGAGCGACGACCCAGGGAAGAAAAAGAGACCGAAATACTAGTGGTCAGCGATGAAATAGCTTAAATAACGCGTGTAAAAACAAATCAATTGAAGTTCCAGTAAATATTCGAGTTATAAATCCCAAAATGAAAATATTCACTCGCCCATGAGTGACCAAGACAGAATTTCTCCTTACAATATCAGTATAATTAGTTTTTAGAACTTTAGTGAGTTCGCAGTGACAACAGATGAAAATGTCCCAGGATTGATTAGGGGTTCAATTAAGGCATGCACACTGGATCCACTTCCAGCGAGTATCATGCGGAAATTCTATTCTAGTCTTGTTCCTGTATTTAGAAGAGTGATTAATTTGTCATTATCATCTGGAGTGCTGCCCAAGGAACTTAAGATCGCGCTGCTATTACCTCTTCTCAAGAAGGTAAATGCAGACTTTTAGCAGTTTAGTAACTTTCGCCCTGTGTCAAATTTGAAGTTTCTATCTAAATTGATAGAAAAAGCAGTGTTTGAGCAATTGAATAACTATCTTGGCAAACATGATCTACACGAGCCTCTCCGATCAGCGCACAAGATCTTTCACAGCACAGAGACTGCGCTTCTTACTGTCACAAATGACATTATGCTATCATTGGACAAAGGCGAGAATGTTTTCCTTGTTTTATTAGATTTGTCGGTAGCATTCGATACTGTTAACCATACCTTGTTGCCGGCACGAATGCAGAAATTATTTGGCATCAGAGGAACCATTCTACAGTTGTTCAATTCTTATCTTTCTGGTAGAACTCAGTTTGTTAACACTGCGATGAGGTGAAATCTACAATACGTGATCTTCCCGTGGAAGCTCCCCGAGGTTCAGTTCTAGGACCTGTACTCTACCTTCTGTATACTGCGCCACTTGCTAAAGTGATAAGATCTTATGACTTGGATTATCATCCATACGCTGATGATACTCAGTTTTACTTTGCATTCAAATCGGTGGATGTGGACGCTACTAAATCGAGGGTCGAGAGCTGCATTTCTGCTATTTGTCGCTGGATAGTTCTCAACGAATTAAAGCTAAACCACGACAAAACGGAAGTCATGCTCATCCACTCACAGTATCGTCCCTCTCCATCCTTTCAGTCCTTACGTGTTGGTGATTAGAGCATGACTGCCTCTCAGTCGGGTAGGAGTCTTGGCGTCATCTTTGATGAGCACATATCTTTTCATGCACATGTCTAACATCGATCTGTAGATCATGATTTTATCATCTCAGGAACCTATCTGGAATTAGGAAGTATCTCACCAAAGAATCAGCAGCTGTTGCTGTTCACGCATTTGTCACTTCGACAAAGATTGCAATATATACAAAACACGGCGGCTAGAGTTGTGTGTCAAATGAGCAGGAGCATCACTGGCTACCGATCCAATACCGTATTATTTTAAAGATTTTGCTTCTAGTGTATAAATCACTGAATGGGGCATCGCCTAGCTGTTTAGTTCAGAAACTATATTATCGTTCTCCTACTAGATCATCTAGGTCTGTTAGTAATGAACCTTTAATGCAACCTAGTTCGTATACTAAGACCTACGGAGACAGAGCATTCGCTGATCATGCGCCAAGAGAATAGAACTTAATACCCTATGACATTCGGAAGTCTAACACTATCTCAAGAGCACTTAAGACGTTCCTGTTTAGTAAATATATTAATGACAGACCATTATTTTTATAGATTTATGTATATTGCTTTAGATTTAACTTTCTTTCTTAATCGTTGTAAATTTTAGCTATGTCTAAGCATCATATAATAAGATATGGCTGGCTTTAGTTTTGATTTTCTTTTTTTACCAGTATGAATTTTATTTATGTTTAAGCATCATATTAGGATATGGTTAAAAATTTGTAAGTTTTTATTAATAATGTATGATTTTGTATTATTGTAAAGCACCTTGAGCAGAGGATACGAGGGCCATATAAATAAAGTTATTATTTTATTATTATTATTATTATTATTATTATTATTATTATATCAACCAGATAAGTGTTGAGAGTAAAGGAAAATGTCTATTTGGAGACAATTAGTTGATCTAATACTTAATTCTCAGACTAATATTTTATGGTTGACAATAAGGAGAATTACAAATTTGACCTGGGAGTTTAAGGGTTAATGTATTTGTCGAGTTCAATTCAAATTGTAACATGGCATTTGCAACTGAAGATGACACGAGTAATGTCAAAACGTGTTTTGCAAACTTTCAAACAGGGTTCTTGCACATGTTTTGAACTGAATTTTTTCATTTCATTGCATGAAGATTACTGTTTTAGAACTCTATTCTATCTATCAAAAACATGTCAGTATACATTAAAGCCCACTAGTCTCTTCTGAGAACCATAAACTAGTTTAAGAATCAATAATAGCCAGAGCTTCTTTGAGCCAAAAGTCACAGTTGTTATCATCAAGTGTACCTAGTTTTCAAGCTCTTTTCTATGTCTGTGTAGTTTTCTCATTTTTTTCGCAAACTGAAAGGGAAGTGTCAAATTTAGTTTTTTGGGGCGGAAATTGATATCATGAATTTTTAAACCTGGTGTCTGTGTTGTTTGCGTAAGCCTTTGGCTTCAACAAAAAAAACTTAGAGCTCACTTTTGATAATTCACGATCATCCAATAATTGCTTAATTTATGGTCTAGTTTTTTGCTGATCCATCCGTACTCTTTGGAGAAAGTGGTTTTTTTTACAACTTATCCATGGCATAGTGATTCATCTTTAGCCTTAGCGCCAACGCACCTTACGATTTTTATTCAGGGATTGTCGATCCTTTTATTTTTATTAATTGCAGTAAAGGGCTGTTTCTTTCATATGTTAAATAAAATAGTACTTGGTGGCTTGTAGATATGAAATTTCTGTTCTCGTGTTCAACTCGACATCTCACTCATGAGCTATCCCGTTAAGCACTTGAAGAGAAATTCCACATAGATCTACGCACCCATGCATTATTCTCTATTTAATGTCAATGTAATGAAACTATTCTCTCTTTATAACACAGCTCCTGAGATTATTGATGTGAGAATTCACCAGGCAGTTTTGTTACAAGGTTCACTATGGCATCCACAATATGGGACGCTTGTTGGGTGGTTTTCCTGTCCAACTCGCGATTGCAATAATGAGTGGGACAAACATTGGATAGCTGACATACGTTTCATGGAGAATGTAATAATTGAAAATCCACACTGCGAAGCGTTCCTCAATGGGACTTTACTCATTAAGAAAGTTCTCCCCATGTATGATGGAAGATACTTCATCATGCGAGTGAGGAAGGATACAGGAGCCGAGCCAAACATTTACCATCTTAAAGTAGTACAAGGTAATGTTTACATCTTAATTGTTCTGTTTTATATGCTGTCTCCATGCGTCCTTCTGGCTATTCTGTATTAGTGAAAAGGAAAATGGAGTCCTGACTTCTTTACCAATATTTCTCATTTTTCCTCTTAATTCCATAGCGCCCAGTTCTAACACTGGTCAATCAACAAAATATGTATGTTTTTGAGGGGATGGATGTTTTTTTTGAAGCTCAGGTGAAGGCCCACCCCTATCCATGGGTTTCTCTGAGTCATGTCTTGGAGTCCAATGTAAGTGTCATACAGAGGACATCCAATGTCAGTTCTCTTATACTAATGAAGATTCCAAGTATTACTGAAGCCAACAGTGGTGTCTTTGTCCTATGCGCAGAGAATACTGTTGGAAATGATACTGTCACTGTGAGGCTTTATATGGAAGGTAAGTTTATTCTATTCACTTGTACTCACTGATGTTGGATTCCTGGTTATAAATTTTCGCATAAGCAAAGAAATGCCAATTAAAGTCGTGAAAATGGGAGCTCTGGTCAATAGATGCCATCAGAAGACCTTGATTTCCTAAAAAATAACATACTCACATACTTGTGGCTCATACACAAGTTTTTACGATGCTTTATTTATTTACATTGGAGCCCTCTTCTTTTCAGTTAAGAAAATTATTTACCTATTGTTTAAGGATTATTACACATTGAAAACCATAGCTGAGGTGTCTAATGTGTTTTTTTCTGCATTTAGGCATGCCAGGCCGTTCCTCTTCACCACCGCCAGGTAAACACTGCAATCCGTACTTTCTCTCCCTGCTCTTTCCTCCTCTTCTTTCTTTCTTTCCTCTTCTCTGTGAATCGTTATTATGGTAACCTCTTTCTCTCATCTATGCTCGTATTTAATTGAGATATATATATATATTTTTTAAAATGTTAATCATATATTTTATCGCCCATCAAGGTGACATCCCAACCTCTGAGGCTCCTAAACCTTCAGACTCTACTTTCTCAAGTATTTATACCGTTTTTTTTTTTGTATACATAGGGGGAAGACGCTTGAATGCAACAGATGTCTGAACTTAAAAACGCTTTCCCGATTGAAGCTTTAAAATGATTGTAGAATATGAGGTTTAAGCTTATGCATGGTGCCCCCCCCTCTCCCCAGGAGGCCTGTTATCAAGCTGAATGATTATAATAAACTGACAGAGAATGATGACCTATTTATTCATAGATGAATGCAGCAAAGATGTGAATTTTACGACAGCATTCAGGTATCCGACTGTCCGTACGTTGGTAATTATTCTGGCGTTGATAATTATTCTGGCGGTGATATGCGTCGTCATGTATGGTGTTAAGATCAGTTTCGTGCAAAACCTGTAATTGCCACCTAAATCAAGGGAAGCAATATAACTTGGAAGTAAATGATAAAGAATGCAACACTACAGTTAACAGTAGTAACGAGAGCATTGCCAAGGAACAAATGGATAGCGCTGAAAATGTGTACCAGTCATTTGATGCAGTAGGAGCATTCGACCGTAATCGTGGGGCAATTGCTCTCGGTGGAAAATATAGATAATGCGTATGCACGTACTCTTTTAAGGCAGTGAAACCTAGAATGCATATGGACTTTAACCTTAGAGTTGTTATTAGTTATATTTCCTGCTCTAAAACGGTACTTGGCATGGATTGCGTTTCCATTAATTTATTTTATTATTTATATTTTATTTATTATTCATTTCTTGTCCTTGTAAATTATTGAATCAGTGATAGATTTCTTTTCAAGTGAGAAAAAAGAGTTCATGATGTCAGGACGTTACAAGCTGTAAAACTGAAAGATTTCTTTCGCAAAAATTATTTAATTTTTTTTTTCATTTTCTGTGGACGTCCTTTCTATGTCTTATACTTTTTTTTATACATTCTTTGAATTTAAAGCGTATTTTACATCCTAAAGCAACATTTTCCGCTGTATGTTTGAATACCTATGAGAGGTTTTCGCCACAACAGCTACTTAAAAGCACGTCAATTTTTTTAAAAAATAACCGAAGGTAATTAAGGCTATTTGAGCGCCTTTAGCTAATCATTAATGTGAATTTCATGAAACGGTCTCAGTGGGGAAGTGGCTTTGACGACTAACGGTTAAAATTCGGAACGTCTTGTGGACATCGGTTACTTTACTTCAATTGTGATTTCAAGAAAAAGTGTTATGGTTAACTCGATTTAAGGGTTTAAATTTTTCCACATTTACGCCTAATGGCGTTAATTTCATTGAGACCACCTGTTAGAGATTAAAATAAGAATGTACCTATGGTGTTTAAAAATTCTGTTGTTGTTTTTTTTTGTGTGTGTGTGTAAGAAGTTGGAAATAAAATTTGCTTATCTTGCATTTGTTTTGTTTCTTAAACTTTTTGTTTGTATCCTTGGGAGTTTGGATTTCGAGTTTTACTGCCAATGACAAGTTATTGTGAGGACTAGCCAGTCCGAGGACTCCAAGAAAATTCAAATCTCCGTAGATGATGATGATAACAACGATAATAATAACTATTGTGATAATTATTATGATAGGAACGATAATTAGAATTATTATACGTTAAATCACTATCTCTTTTCTGATTAGGCGAAAGCGTATAGTGAATTTTTACAAAAATTATTATGCAAGTATCAACGGTAGTATATTTCTCAAAACAGGATCACATATAGCGTATTGGCCAATGACACGATGGAAGGGTCCCTGAGAGGAAAAAAAAACTTCCCATGATTGACTGTGATCTTTAATTTTTTTATTTGATCATTTGTCAGACCTCAGTACTAACAACAGATTCATACAGAACATGTTTAGTTAAACAGCGTGAATGAAATCCTAAACAAAGAACTTAAAACATGCTTTTTCCGTAGGATCCAAGTAGTCCCTGGCTTGTATTTTCAATGTGCTAACTTTGAAGTCGACAAACATGGATTTAAGCAGCTCATGAAGAAAGTAAAATTTAAACTGGGGTACAAGACATATCATAATAAAGTTAGGATATAACGCACGCTTTCATTAATTAAAAGAGTACAACTACACGGAGCTCAGCTGAAGCTGTCACGCCACCAGTCAATTTGTACCGTGTTCGACCATTTCCTGAACTTCTTTCTAGCTTTTTCTAAATTGGAAGTGGAATTTTGGAACAAGCGAGTCGGCAAGTACCAACAGAACTACCAAACAAAGGTTTGTAACATGTCAAGATCCATATCATGTTGACGTTATTACGTAAATCGTGGAACTATTATTTTCAACCCAAAATTTTCAGGTTTCGCCATGTTTTCAGCATTCATTTCCGTGAGGAAGACTGTCCCTTTTTTACAATCGATTTTGTGCCTTGCAGATGAGCCGGAAGGTCGACTGGCCAAGAAGAGGATGCTTACTTGTGAAGTGACCACCAGGGCGTTTTTGCCATTCCTGGTACTCGCAGGGTAGTATATAGTTTGTGTATGACGCACTAATATGCACTCGAACCGAACTGAAAAAATGCTTAATGTACAGGTTGAGATATTCCAGCTCAACCTCAAATTTTTGACGGAATGGTTCAACCTACATTAGTTGCATGCATGCGTTTTTATCGTTTCTACCGTGATAAAGGGATTGCTGCGTTTCCGAATGAAAACAATGTTTTAAAATTTCGCCAGCCTCACGTTATCGGGCCAAAGCCTTGTGCAAACATAATCCCAGTTAACCAATGAAACGAATAGATGAAATTCATTAAGCATGACGATTTTCTGTTAAATAATTTTTGCTCCAACAGGAAACATAAAGAGACCTTGTCAGCTTCTTATATGAAACACGTGTTTTCATCACCACTATAAAATGAATAAATAAATGGATAAATAGGAAGATTCATGGACTGTTTAAAACATGTGAGATTCGTTCCTGAGAAAAACACTTTCCTACCTCTTATCCCGTAAAATGGTCACTTAAGCAAAATTAAAAGAGGATGTTGTGTGACTTTTTGTTGTTGACGTCATTGCTAACCTTAGTTCATCATTTTTTTGACCTGACCAAGTAATTAAATTCACTTTTTCAGTCAACTCGTAAGCGACTGTCAACTGTTCGCCGAACCAACATTGATTCATTTTGCAGCGGAATTTCTACCTGATATGCACATTTCTTTGGGAATAATTCTTCTAAATTTCTTCTTTTCATCAAGCTTAATCCAGAGACCCAAAGGTACGTCTATTAGAGCACTTAAGTTTGTTTAATGAAACCCCAGAATCTACACGCTGTCCGGCAGATGTTTGAGTTACTTGTAACTATGGCGGCATAAATACTATTTCGCAGCCGGAGAAGTCGCAACAAGAACATGGTTTCTCCGCTGTTGTGGAATCCTTCTCGCCTTCGGAATGAATCGAAATTTAAAACTCGTTACTTTTGATTCGCGGGTGATTTTGTTTAATTCATGACTGCTTGAATTTTCATTTCCAAAGTCTTGTTGCATTTCATTTGCAAACATTTGAGCTGGCGATCGGAGTTGACTATAGAAAGCCGCTTTAATGTTATGTCAGTCTTTGGTTGTAAACAAGTCAAAGCAATAAGTTCTTTAGCGGCCTTTTCGATACTATAATCAGTGCAGAGAGAATTGTCAGACATATACCCATCACTTATCCAAGCCAAGCCTTGGTTTGCATGATAAACTACTACAAAACATTTGGTAAATTTTATTCATGAACTCAAATTGCGGCATATCAATGGCGATTCAGTCAAGCAGATCGCGAGGGCGTCGTGTGTTCAGTAATTTCACGAAGCACGCATTACAAAAAATAATATTAACAATTATGATAACATTGATAGTAAAAAAATAATAACGATAGATATATAAAGTAGTGGTAATCAGACTGAAAACCATCCTCGGAGACCCAGGGGCTGTGAATCGATTTCAAGTCAGGGGCTCTTCGGCTCCGACTTGAAAGCGACTCACAGCTCCT
The DNA here is from genome assembly GCF_036669915.1 of Pocillopora verrucosa. Lineage (NCBI taxonomy): Eukaryota > Metazoa > Cnidaria > Anthozoa > Scleractinia > Pocilloporidae > Pocillopora > Pocillopora verrucosa. Next base: position 6,180,306 of record NC_089317.1, read on the forward strand.
GGATGACTGATTCTAAAGAAACTGTGGTGCTGCGTCGGTGAGAGAGTATAACAGGGTAATTTAGTATTATCAGCTGAGTTAATAACGTAAATTGGCCACGGTAAAAAAATCGGACGACCACGAGGAAGATTTAGGGCAAAAACTAGCCAAAGGTTCTACGTCTTCAATTATTTAATTTATAATTTCTCCGAAATGCACGACAACAGCACATGCACTTGGCGCGTATTGTCTAAAGTCCAGTTCCTACTTTCGAGTTGGAGAATTTTAACATACATTTAATTGCAATAATTACAATAATGATAATAATAAAAGTAAAAATAGTAATAATGATAATAGTTGTAATAATAATACTGATAATGACAATGATAATAATAAAAATAATGAAAAGTTAAAATGTATACCATATTTAAATCGTACGCTTAAAATCGGTCAGCGTGTGATTATATGCAAGTTTTTGAAAAGAAGCTCACCGAACACTCCTGATTAAAAAATCGGAGAAAAAGGGAGGTACTGGTAATGAAAGTAAGAAGTTATGCTATTAAAATAAAAAATTGAAAGAACTATATCACCCTTTATTTGATAGTTGCAGAGATTACAGTAAAAATTCACGAGAGACTCTCGCTGTCGTGCTCTGCAGCCAGTGATCCAGGAAATGTTAAAAGGATCGATTGGCACCGCTGCTCTACCTATGATTGCAAACATGAGTTGGACAAGTCCCGGATAGCACGTGTTCAAAACATGAGAGTGACAATTCCCGACCCAAACTTTGAAGTTTACGCCAACGGCACCTTAGTTATAAAGAAGGTACTACCTGCGGATGATGGAAAATGGTTTATCTGTATTCCCCAGAAGATGTTTATAGGGAAAGAAAATTCCACGACGATCCTTCATATAGCCAAAGGTGATATTTATATAAGTGATAATAGTAATAATACAATGGGAATTTATATTTTTAGCAGTGTACAATCCATGTGGTGGCTTTTGTTGTCCACGGTTTCAAGGAACAAATGACATTTGGAATGTTGTTTTTCTGGGGGATAGGGATAATTAGAGAACCCTGAGATAAAAATACGGAGCAAGGACGGGAAGCAACAGAAACCCACAGGTGACGTCTGGGATCCAGTTATTGAGGGTCCCGGTAGCCTAACGTGCCCTTAAAATGTTCTGTTTAAAACAAGTTTATAATAAGACTGTCAGCTAAAGAAACAAATTGGACTGGTAAGTGTACCAGCACTTGCTTCTCCGTTCTTTAAATTTTGATCTTAAAATATGGCTTTTGGCCCTTAAAGTTTCCCTATTCCTCGCCTTCGTTTACTAATCTTATCACTTCGGACGCTGTTTCTTTATATCTTTGCTTTTCTTTTCTGTCGCTTAAGGAATGCGAACCTCCCTATAGTAGTTGGATAATTTTGATTTTTTTTTAGAACCCCCACAATTAACACGAGAGAGTCCTCCAGAGCCTCAGGTCATTGAAGGAAACGATCTTCATTTGGATGTTCGAGTGCAAGGGTATCCTTACCCGTGGGTAACTTGGAGACATCGTGACTATCTCCTACAAAATAAATCGAGTGTCGATTCTGAAACAAGGCTTAAGATTCGCAACGTCACTGTATTAGAAGGCGGACGTTACACCTGTTACGCCAAGAATCCATTGGGACACAATAACTTGACATTTGACGTTAATGTTGAAGGTATTGATTAATACCTGCGCCTCGTGTGCCACTTTTTTGTTCTTACCACATTTTGACGTCATCTGTGATCTATTACTGAACAGACGCACGGCAACTTGGAATCTATTTGTTAATTTTTCAATGTCAGTTTAGAGCAAATTTTAACTGAGTGTGTCCAAAATTACATAGGATTGCATTAATTTTTATCAATCCCTTTTTTACCTAAGGACTACCCTGCCATAAAATATAATTTTTAGGCCTCTATAAGATATGAAAAGCTAGGCAAAAGAAAAAGGTCTACGACGATCCTCCATGTAGACGAAGGTAATGTTTATACAAGTTTTATATAATGATGGTAATAGTAATGATAATGATAATAGTATTCATAATAATAACAATGGGAATTTAGCAGTGAATAATCCTAGTGGTGACTTTTATTGGTCACGGTTTCCAGTGCAACAGGACATTTGGGTTTTTTTTTGTTTGTTTTCATCTAAACCTACTGCTGTTTCAGAGAAAAGCCACACACTTACTCAGACGATTCCAATTTTTTTCCTCTGTATCTAGGCCAGCCGGTGAGGACAACTACAGGATTAGGTAGGTTCTCCCGCTCTTTAACCTTTTCAGGTGACCCAAATGTTATGACCGGGAACTACCTTGGCATATAATACAAGTTTTTTTACCTCTTTAAGATATGAAGAGCTAGGCAAAGTATAGAAGTTATTCACTTTGCCGCTCTGTTTCTACTTTTAGATATCCAAACTCTATCATCTTCACCAACATCAGGTGAGTACAATGTGTTCTTTTTCAGTTTTGGAGAAAATTTTAACTGACTTTGTCCAAACTTTCATTGGACTGCATTGACTTTTATCAATCCTATCTTTCACAATTAAGTAGCTATTTACTTCGCTGCACTGTTTCTAGCCTTAGATATCCAAACTCCATCATCTTCGCTAACATCAGGTAAATACAATGTGTTCTTTTTTCAATTCTCTAAATTTCAGTTTGGAGAAACGTTTAATTGAGTATGTCCAAACTTTTCATGGACTGCATTGATTTTTATCAATACTTTCTTCCACAATTAAGAAGTTATTTACTTTGCCACTCTGTTTCTACCCTTAGATATCCAAACTCCATCATCTCCACCAACATCAGGTAAGTATAATGTGTTCTTTTTCAATTCTCTCAGTGTCAGTCTTGGAGAAAATTTTAACTGAGTGTGTCCAAACTTTTATAAGACTGCATTGAATTTCATCAATCCCTTTTTTTACAGTTACGAAGTTATTTACTTTACCACTCTATTACTACCTTTAGATATCCCAAATCTATCATCTTCACTAACACCAGGTGAGTACAGTATGTCTTTTTTTTCAATTTTCTCAATGTCAGTTTTAGAGCAAATTTTAACTGTGTCTAAAATTACATAGGATTGCATTGAAATATCTATTACTGGTATTCATTTATCATCGCACTCAACTCTAGCACGTCTCAAAGCCTCACCCGTGGAATTGAATGTGACCTGATTCCCACCGCTTCTCTCTTCACTTCCCTCCATTTCAGTACACCTCCTCATCCATATTCCTACTAACATCTTATCCCTCTAATGAAAAAAAAAATTATAGTCGATCCTGTGTCGAGCGGTCACCCACGGGGAATGGCAGCGTGACCGCTTGATATAGGCGAACCACTATGCAGGTTCCACAGAATAGGGTATTATGAAAAACGATAAAAAGATGCCATTTTATGCCACGATTGACCACTTTATGCACAGAAACTACCTCATAAATATAATTGGTTTTATCTGGGTGATTCCACTTTAAGTTACCGTTCAATACAGGTGGAAGACAATACAAAAAGGTCGTTGGGACACAATTAAGAATAGCCACGACTGCTTAATAGAGCTGAACGCTCTGTAGAGGTGAAAATTACAGTAATGAAGGGGTAACGATTTCGGGACTTTGACAACTTACCGCTTTATGCAGGGGGATAAGGAGAATGAAGCCCAGTTTAAAGAGAGATTAGATCTGAAAAATATTTGACGCTAAATAAATGAAGAAACGGAGAAATAGAACCTGTGATAAGCGGTCACCCGCAGGGAATGGTAATGTGACCGCTGCATACGAGTTCCACAGAATAAGATAATATATAGATTTAGCTAAGCCTAAAGGTGGAGCTCTTGTTAGTTTATTTTCCAGCCCTTCATTATACTGAATAAAAACTGTAATAAAAGTCTTCAGCACTAGCTGTGGAAGATTTTCCTCAAGAGAACCAGTTCAGGGGTGGGGAGATGGAAGAATTGACAAAGTATGGAACCTAGGGACGATGTTATCACAACTTACAATGCGATCATCATGCATGTTAGTCAGCGGTATCTTCAAACAACTTGGGACCTTCGTCGTAGTTCCTAATGCTTTGAGCAAATTTTCGGAGACAGGGAATGTTTTCTTTTTCAGATGAGGTGTATGATGTCAGCATCAGTTAAAATTATATTCTACTGAGCGTGACTTCTAATTTCGGTTTGAGAAATTGCGCCGAAATTGAAAGAAATGACGGTAAACTACTTTGCGTTAAGACATCACTCAGTCTGGTCGATTGAAGTGTATACACTTGAGCACAGTGAGACATTAAAACAATACGCCAGAATCGTAGGAGCTTCTCTTATATCTTCTCTTGAAGTTGCCCACTGTTTCTCCTTAACGTTTCAACCTTCTCTGTTTAGCGTAGAAAATTAAAAAGAGAAGTAATTTTCAACTCTTGCTTGGACCTTTAATATTTTTTCAATTTTTTCGCTTTCGGTTATTCTTGTTCTTTCGGTTATTCTTGTTCATGGTTGTCCTCTGGCTGGAAATACACGACGTCTTTTTGAGATTTTTTTTCTGTTATTTAATTCGATTACCTCTGCTGTAACACCATAGAATGTGGGTCTCTGTAAGAAAACTTGAGATAATACCAGGATTTCATTTTTACATCACAGAAATCAATTCCAAATATCAATCAAGTTTTCTCTTTAGTTCAAAAGTTGAATTGGTGTTTTTATTGGCTATATTAAGTATGTTGAAAAGTTTTAGAATGTTTTTTCTCATGTTTGCAAATAATTGAATTTACTAGAAGGTAGAGTTGTTGCAACATATTGACATGAAACGCAACAATAAATTTTATTGATAAGTAAAAAGTTTTCATTCGACTATCTACCGGCAAGTCTTTGTGTTATGCATTTTCCACAACTTATAAACACTGTTACAAAGTAATTATTCAGGGAAATGGAAAACTTGTGGCGTATACACCATGTGGGAAATACCACGCCCATTATAAGCTGTCAGGATTGAGGAGGGCGTATGTGGAAATAGGTTCTCTTGTCTGTTTCATTCATTTGCTAATCGTTCCTGTTGGCAATGTTTTGATGAAGTTGGGTTGTCAGGGCAAAAAAACGGAGGATTTAAGTAGGCAGTGACTTTTTTCAAACTTGGAAACTATCACCGTGAAAGCCATAATTGTGCCTGGTAACTCATTCTTACTCTGGTAAACTAGTTTTAAGAAGGATACAATTTTTATTTCATAAATTTGATGCATAGGCTGTGCACAAAACTTAAATTTGATTAAACTTTTAGAGCTAATACCAGTCCCTTCACATCATGAAATGTTAAGAGGATCAGAGGAAAATATAACGTGCCATACATCTGAAAAATTTCATGAAATTGTTTTAATTACATGAACATTAACTGATACTAGGAGATCTAACAATATTCAAAAGAAAATAAAATTTGGCTGAAAAATTAGAATTCAGCATAGGCCGGATAAACAAGATTCTTAAAAAAAAGAAATGTTAATTAATGAAAAAGTTAAGCAAACTGTTTAAAACATTTACCTAAGCGTTACTATAGTCACGCTATATCCTGTAAGACACGATCGGTACATGATTGTAAAAGTACATTCCTATGTAAAAGTAATATTACTGATTCCTAGTATTGTATTGTGAATATAGCTTGTTGATTCTTTACTAAAATTCAGTTGAGCAATAGCAACGAAAGGAGTAACTTGACTGAGTCTAGACGACACAACACCTGTACCTGTAAGGCACGTAGTAAAGTCTTTTGAAGTAGTCATAATCCCGATTTCATATGTTGAAAACACATGCACATGCAGATTTCCTAAAAACCTGGAAATTTAGCCTGTGATGAATTCGAAATTTTGATGTGTTCCTCAAAAGGAGAACAAATAAATTTGAAGTTTCTATTTATCCAGTATAGGTTAGTGGGATAAAATTGAGTCAAACATTGAGGTTATACAGCGATAGGTTCAAGAAATTTCCACAACTAATTTTGAAAGCTAGACCACCAGGAACAATCACCTTCACGCACAAATTAGACCAGTTTGTACTTATGATGCTCAAAAGAACTATCTGTGATAAGGGGGAAGGCTTTCCTTTCTTTATTTAAAGAAATACTGGGATTATCATCTTTCCACAAGCTCAGTGGAAAGTGAGAGTGAATGAGACTGATAGCGACTATGTTATTTGAATAAATATCCAGAGGAGGATAGAAAGTAAGATATGGTGTGCACAACTCTCTTATTTTAATTTTTTAATTAATTAAAGGCAGTTATATCATTGCTTTGTGCATTACGTGGACGCCAATTAATTTAACTTTCATGCGTCAAAATACGAAAAATATTCTCTTATCTATGTGCCCTAAACATTTTAGAGCAGGAGGCAGGCCAAAGTAAAAACATGAGTTGAAATGGCAGGGCCTCATTAATTGCAGTCCCGATTGAAGGAAGATTCTTTTTTTTCCAGATTCCCACATATCTTGTGACCAATTCCTTATATCGATGTTTAGTCATTCTAAATATCACAAATCAATCATGCCACCACTTCAGTGTGATTGATTTGATGATGTCTACTTTTTCTTATGGAAATTTATTTTTAGTATCTATCTTTTAGCAGCTGACATCTGAGAAGAATCAAGCCCACACTAGCAATTTGACACATTGCAGGCAAACCCTATAACTAATTAAATTTTATTTGATCGAAAACATGAGGGGCAATACAGGAAATTAGCTAGCACAATTCAAGTTTCTCTCCTTAAGTATTCCGTGATGTTTTTTCTTTCATATTGTGAGGTTTACAGTTTCCCTCATTTCACTGTCTTCTGTTCATTTTTTGTTTGCTTTCCTGACAAGTTTAGCTATTGTTGCCAACAAATGCGAGGAGCATATAAAATGTGTACAGTTATTAACACTTTAATCTCTGAGAGTGACTAGCATCTAATTTCTCCTCTCAATATCACCCTTGAATCAAACATTAAGGTCATGAGAATAAAGGAAATGATTATCAACTGAAGAACCCCTGATTGTCAAACAAATTCTTTTTTCCAGCACACTGGGAAATGTATAGAGAACGGTTGGGAGAATATGCATATTGATGTTAGGATGTAAAGGGTTAAAGACCTCATGCAATCAGTTGTATATATGTAGGGTATTGCTTGAATATATGATTCCGATAAGCGCAATTGCCTAGTAAAGATCATTCCATGGTCTTCTACTCTTCCACCTCGGAGGGTGCCTTGTGTACATAAAAATTAAAGTTCAGTGCCTTAAGTAGCTTTTCGGGCTACAAAAATCAACAAAGAACAACAGCCACACCTAAAACTCTTTTTAAAGACACCTTTACAATAGTGGGTACACACAACTGACATGTATAAGTGAAGCATGTCAAGCACTAAGGTATGATTGTCATTTTGCTTTTATTACTTGCAAACAGCTTATTTCTATGAGCTTTGAAAACTTCTGAATCCCCGCTTTCAAAGAAAGCATTTCCCATGAAAATTTAAACATTGTAGGCATAAGCTACCAGCAACAGCTTTTTCCATTAAAAGTGTTTCACAACATCAGATTCTCATCACATTTTTTTGTTACGTTTGAAAGCATCGCGTTGCTCTTAGCTATATAGTCGCCTTTTTACTTCATGTCCTTCCTTGTTCTCTTTCGCGTTCCTCTCGCCGTATTCTGCCCATTTTGGCGTCCGTACTCAATTTCTTGCGCGATTTTCTCGACTCGCTTTACGCCGTTTACTTGTCGGTTTCTTTGGTCGCTCTGTCTTTCTATCCAGGAACTTGAATTATAACAATTTTCTCCGGTTGACTAAGCTTTAGTTCTGCCGATATTGTTGCCTTGCGAGATGATTAGAAATTGTTAAATACTAAGCATGACTGTTCATCTACAATCTCACCAGTTTGATTTCCCACTCAAAGCGCGGGTGGCGAATTATTTGCTTACGCGGTATCACATCTACTAGCCCAAGTGAAGCCCTCGTGTGATACCTAACCGTGTGCCCGCATTACGCTGCACTAAAGCTCGACACTCGAGTATGCGCACCTCATTGTCATCTGCCGGTATCTCCTGGCGCACACTAATGGGGTATCCGAGGTACGCAAGCAATCACCGCTGCGCAGTACCTTCTTCATCGCCCTTCCATTGCGTAATGGCCGAGATAGTTCCCGCGGTACAGTTGGCCTACAATTTCGTAAAATTATGGGGCTACGCTGCGCGCGCTGCGGGCTCCGCTATTACGAAAAACGGTTGAAAAACATGCCATTTTACGACACGATTGCCCACTTTATGTGCAAAAACCACCTCATAAATACAATTGCTTTCATTTGGATGGTTCCACATTAAGTGACCGTTCATTACAGGTGGAAGACAATTCAAAAAGGCCGCGGTTGGGACTCAGAAAATAACCACTACCGCTTAATAGAACGCTAAGTAGAGTTGAAAACTACAGTAATATACGGGTAACAGTTTCCGAATTTTGACAAATTACCGCTTAAAACCGGGTGATAAGGAGAATGAGGCCCAGTCTAAAGAGAGACTGGGTCTGAAAAACCTTTGACGCTAAATAAATGACGAAACGAAGAAATACAAGAAATTGAAATTGACGATGAATGCTAAGACTTTAATCCGTCATGAACTATTTACTTGACTGCTATTAACTTAAGAATTTCAATTTTCCAAACTAAAGGTTTTATATTTTACAACCATGTGTTTTTGTTCTGTCTTGTAGGGAGCTCAACTCTCCCTGGAGGGGTTATTGCTGCAATAGTCGTCTGTTGTTTAATAGCCATAGGAGTCATTGGCCTTTTCATAAAAAAGTGTATATCAAAACGGAAGAAAAGACAGGTTGTACTGAAGACGCCTATCCAGTGGACAGGAAAGGTGTAAATTGTAACGAACTATGCTATTGCTATTACCCGAATATTTTGGGAAAGTGTGAAAAGGCATTTTTACCTCTCTATATTTAGTAATTTCTTCACTAGCTCTCGTCAGGTCATAAGAGATTATGAACTGTTTGTATTCTGAGCACTCGTCTTTCATTATTCATTTTAACTAAGAAAAGTATAATAATGTGCGCATCAGGTGCAAATATGTAAGGATTTTTGTGCATAGAGGAGTACAATTTCTTTTGGTAATTGAATTGAGTGGAGTACAGCTTAGTCTGAAACCATACGCGTTATATCATAAACTCTAAGCGCGAGTTTGATTTAAATCACAAGTATGATTTCATATCAAAATTGCAAGACACGAAGTTTAATTACCATTTTATTACTGTTTATTTCTGTACAAATATTTTCTTGATCCTGTCTAGTAAACTGATTTATACAAAGGTGTAAAAGTTGTCCCTCATTTCCCTGCAATTTGATTGGTTTCCTTCAGCAAGCCTTGAAATTTGATTGGCTGTCGTGTTTTAGAAAAGTTGGGAAGAAAAGATGCCATTAAGAGCATAATATAATGCGATTTGTGAATAAATTGCATTAGAGAGAGTCAAACAGATTGCAAGGATCACAAGTGATTTGAAAATGGATAGAATAAACAGTAACTGGGCGAGGAGTTTCAAATTGGCCAAGTGCATAGCACGAGGCTGATTAGAAATCACGAGCACGATTAACCCTAATTTGAGTGAGATACATATGAAATAAGACTGTTAGGACTTGAAAAGCCACAATAGGGGCTGTCAGGAACCACCAAGAGAATACCAGTTTATTATCTCTTGGAACCAATCAAATTCGAGCATATTAATATTGACTCAATTACCCGCTACAGTGTTTGGTTATTTGGACCGTTGGTTATTTTGTACTTGAAAAAAACCTGTATGACAAGTCGAGTACGCTAAGTTTGAAAATGTAGCAAAGGAACATAGAAATTGGATTGTACTATTTTTAGCGAAGGGATCCCGTGACAACATCAAGTAAGTAAAATAAAACAAGTCGGTATCAAAAAAAGTGGAATGGTTTTTCTTTCCTTTTCTTTTCTTTTCTTTTTTTTTTTTTTTTTTTTTTTTCAAACCTGGCACTCAGTGCTCTGTGGGCCAAGGGTCATCTTTATTTTCGTTCCGTCAAACGTTTCATATACCTGTCAGTCTTTTAAAAATAACATCGTTATCT